>NC_056748.1:668086442-668296442 GCF_019279795.1 Protopterus annectens | reverse complement strand
TAGCCAGTGTTGCATAATTCCTGGTGTGTGTGTGTGTGTGTGTGTGTGTGTGTGTGTGTGTGTGTGTGTGTGTGTGTGTGTGTGTGTTTATAAAATGTATTAATTTATTTTTATTTTGCAGTAAAATTACATTATCCATATACAATGTAAAAATATATCTGTTGGCTGATGATATTATTACTGTTAAAATATTTGTGCATTAAGATTATTAGTGCCCGTTTCTCTATTAGCTGTAAACTACAACCCTCAGTTAGCTGTAATAAGTGAGCATAGCTGAGTCAAGGTCAAGTATTCTGCTGGCAGGGCCTCTGGGTGGGATTATGTTGCTAGCCGTAGTATGAAGATTACCCTTATCTCTGCCAATAGTAATGCAAACTGTACGTGACAGTAATCAAAGCTTAAAGCCCACAATGCCATACAACTGTTTCAGCATGTAGTCAGCACAACATTTACACTATAACTGTGGTGATCCTTACAGCCTGACCATTTTATTACGATTGAGTATTCCATGGGTTTACAATGATCACAAATTTCAATATAGTGTCTTGAAAATTCCAAGTATTTCTTATATACTAATATGTTAATGTTCGACCCTAGGGCTGGGGAGCTGTAAAATAATTAATGATTGCTCTTCATTCTCCCTAGGTTTTTTCCTCTCTTGACAACAGATTCAGTGGCTTCACTGTTTGCAGGGTTCAGGAAAAGCAGAAAGCTGTAAACACTAGTAATAAGGCAGAAATGTGAATCCTAACTTGGTAAAGCATGTTCCTGCCTTTTTTTGTCAGATGTTACTTTTGATGGATACCACAATCGTATACAACAAATTTCCACTGCATTTAAAGTAAAAGGTGGTCATTTCTTTCAGTTTCCTCGAGTCTTCTAGCTCCAAACTTCCCAGGAAATGGTACTATGATCCCATTAGGATCGTCATAGTTCAAAACTACATTTCTTTGCAGTCAATCCTTACTTAAAATGATGAAGTAAGTAATTAAAAAAATTCTGATAGAATATGGTATAGCTGGTTGTATAGATTAGAACTCGTAATATTTTCTTGAACTATAATTCAGAAAATTTTTTAAACTGGCTTAATCGGCACTGTGAAATAAAACTTCTGCAATATGAAATCTGCTTTTCATTCACAGACATCCCTTCACGCCAACTAAACTATGTTCGTCTGTTGATGAAGCCAGAGCATATGCAGCAGAACACGTGATCCACACCCTGGGCATTCAGACAGAAGGAAATGAACCTCCTGCTGCCGCAACTTTTCAAGGTATGTAAACAGGGCAACTGATGTAATGTGTGCAATGGATCACAACAGGAAAGGCAAAATCAGAGATTTGGACACTTTGGAGAGAACATTGGAAAAGCATGGAAAGAACATACAGCACAGAGACGCAGTTTGTATGTCACATACAACAACTGATGTTGCAATTAATTGTTCTACTTTAAGAATTTAATATTTTTCTAGAGATATTGGAAGGTGTTTCTGGGCCTAGCCTAAAAGATAACATTGAATGAGAGATGACTTAAGTATTGGATACGTCATGTGAATTATAGTTGTCAAATGGCTTCTTTCAAAGGGGATGAAGAGTGAACAATAGGCAGGGAAGACTGACTAATGTGTCCAGCTAGAATCACAACCAAAGAGTGAGATTTACAGACAAGTCATGCTCCCAAAAAAATCATTTCAAAGGAGCTAATGTAATCTTGTCTATGATCATCTTCCCTGTATAAGGCATGACAAGCGTACCAAAACTACATGCCTTGGACAGAACGCAACTGTCTTATCTTATCTGATGCATCTTTTCTCCCCTTCTTACTGTATCTTTCATAAAGCTCTCTGCACCCAACTTACACACATTCTGTTTACCTAGTATGAGCTATGTTTTGAATAGCCAGTGTTGCATAATTCCTTTTCACTAGAATCACAACCAAAGAGTGAGATTTACAGACAAGTCATGCTCCCAAAAAATCATTTCAAAGGAACTAATGTAATCTTGTCTATGATCATCTTCCCTGTATAAGGCATGACAAGCGTACCAAAAAGTAAAAAAGGGAAGATTTGAGGTAAAGCAGGGTCATTCAGTGATAATCTAGTTAGATGACCTAATTATGGTCTGTGAGTGATACACCAGTCTTGTAATATTAACCTGGGAAACCTACACACTTCTTATTTGGAGTAACACAAGGAGGTAGGCAAAATCATGTGGAGAAAATAGGTTGTGCCTTACTCAGAAAGAAATTGACTGCTGACGTCCACATGCCACATTTGTTACATTTAAGCTTGGTAGCATAGCCAAGTTAAAAGTTACTACCTTGAGTATGAAAGTTCCCTAACTCATTCACAACTAGTAGTCTGTGCTACCTTGTCTCATTCAACCACTCAGCTATTGAAAGGCAGATTACACACAATATGATTATTATGATGTAGCTTAATTGAGGTACTGAATTTAAAACATTCAGTGCCATGATTTTGCAGCTTAAATGTGAGACAGTTATATAACCCACTGTAAAACAAGACAAAACAAAGCTAATGCAGTTTTCTTCATTTCACTTAGTAAATTGGTAAAAGCCTGGACAGCATCTGTAAGCAGTTGTGAGAAATTCACTGATAGTGTGGGTACTTCATCCGTGTACTCATTGTAATAGTATTCTTTTTTCTGGTGGTACTACAAATCTTTTGTAATGTACACATTTCTAGAACTATGAATAGCAGCTAAATTCGGATAGTATAGTTTATGTAATGTCATTTTTATGGCTGCATTATTGGCGTAGTAAATGCCACCTCCATAGGTATCACTGATAAAACGAGTAATGCTATTCTAGCCATAAACCTCAAGATGCACCTTCGAAACTCTCCTTAGCATGGAGAACATCGATATCTGAAAACCTGGTTATCCCGAGAGCACCCTGCTCATACCAGGTTCCTACACCTGGAAGAACCACACAACCTACCAGGTTAATGCCTCATACCATTGAGACAAAAACAACACCACCTAACAAAGCATGCCTTCCAGAGACTGGAACTAACTGGGTAATCCAGTTTATAGCCTGCTACAGACCACCCTCCCAAACCCAAGAACCTTTCGGCCTTGAGAACACTGGAAAATATGAAGGTCTCTCCAACACCATTATATTGGACTTCAACTACCCAAACATAGGGGGAGCATTACTCTAGCTCCAACACCCCAGCCTAAAATTTATATCAAATGCTATGGAACAACTTGTTACCACTCCCACAAGAGTGGAAAACATACTGGACCTGATCATCACCAACATGGGGACTCTATGCTCCAGACCAGAAGTGTATCCGTCACTGGTAAGATCAGACCATAAACTAATCTCACTGGATATTCACATCCCGACCCCACGCCCTGCCCAGAAAACCACAGTGAAAAACTTCTCTAAAGCAAATTTTACACTCCTCAAAACTGAGGTGGAATCCTTCAAAGCCCCGGGCCTGTGGAAAATACAGCCCAGACCGCAGAATCCTTTATAAACGCATTCTATGAACACCTTCAGGAATGCATGGATCATGCGATCCCAAATAAAACCAAGACCCAATCCTCCAAAGGCAGACGTCCTGTCTGGTGGACCCCAGCCATAAACAAACTATACAATAGAAGGAGGAAGCTACTAAATGATAAAGCAAAATCCCAAAAGGGAAGGCATCACTGATCAGTATTAGCAAAAAACTACGGGCACACATAAAATTGTCTAAGGCCAGCTTCGAGAGAAAAATTGCACAGGACACTAAGGATAATCACAAGGCTTTCTTTAGTTATGTTAGGAACCTGGGTGGTAATTCCCAGATATGCTCAGAATTAGTCCAAAATGACAAAAAATACATCAAACCCACAGACATTGCCAAGATCCTAGCTGACAGGTTCAGCGCAAACTTCTCCCCCCCCTCCCCACCAAAAGGGCAAATATCTATCCCAGCAGAGTGCTGCCCCCCTGACATCTCAGATGCTCAGGTAAGAGCCGCCCTCTCCAAAGCAAAAAACACAGCATCAATGGGACCAGATGGTGTCCCGGGCTGCGTCCTACATGAACTCAAAGAAGAGCTAAACCCAAACATAAAACTACTGTTCAATCTCAGCCTTACTACAGGATATGTGCCCAAAGAGTGGCGTACAGCAACAGTGGTCCCTCTCCATAAAGGTGGTGCCTCAACGGATCCTGGAAACTATAAGCCTTAAGCCTGACTAGCTTGGTCTGCAAAGCTATGGAAAGGATCATCATGGACCTCATAAATAAAGATATTGGGGACCTACAAACACTGGATCCTACCCAGTTCAGCTTTGTTAAGGGCAGATCCTGCCTCTTAAACCTGGTTGATTTCTTTGAAACAGTCACCAAGGCCATTGACGAGGGAAGGTGGTCCACACAGCCTACCTGGACCTCGCAAAAGCCTTCGATACAATACCCACTCGGGCATTATAGATAAGCTCACCAGCTTAAATATAAACCCCTATGTCACTAGATGGATTGCAAACTGGCTCAAGGACAGAACCCACATGGTTAGAATTGCTGGAGCCATGTCAGACTCCAAACCAGTTACAAGTGGTGTCCCACAAGGCTCAGTCCTGGGACCTCTCTTGTTCGGTATATATTTCTCGGAGGTACAGGCCAACACGGAAGGACTGTGGCTGACCAAGCTCGCAGATGACTGCAAACTGGGTGCCATAATCGACTCTCCAGCCGACACAAGCATCCTCCAAAAGGGCCTCATAGAAACAGACAACTGGTGCCAGAGCCATGGCCTCAAGCTAAATGCCAAAAGTGTATAGTCATCCCCTTTGGCAAAACAAAGTGCCCACAAATTACCACATAGGTGGAAATCCATTAAGTACAGAAGAAGTAATTAGGGACCTGGGGACCCAAGTTGATAGCAATCTCTCATTTGACAACCACGTGGCCAAAGTGGTTAGAAAAACATTTTATATAGCCCACCTAATCATGAAGGATTCACATCTAGATCAGGGAGGTCATCGTGCCTCTTTACTCATCCCTCATCAGGCCCATAATGAGTACAATGCCCTTTTGGGATGTACCTTACCAGACACCTGCAGCAACTGGAAAGACCCCAAAAGTACTTCACCAAGAGGATCAAAGGGCTCAAACAGATGCCATATGCTGCCCGGTTAAAGAAACTCCAGCTCTACTCAGTGGCATACCGCCTGTTCAGAGGAGATCTGTGCCTGACGTATAAAGCCATGTCCAACCCGGAATTAATGGACATGCTGCACCTCAGAAAATCCAAATCCCATCGAGCTACGCTCGAGAGACTTGAACCTCAGCACTGAAATAAATAGGACATGCTTGGGGGACAGATTCATAACCCAGAGGCTTCCTTCACTCTGGAATAAAATCCCAGTCCAGGTTAGGCAGAGTCCCTCATTGACTCTCTTCAAGAGGAATATTGATGAGTGGATGGGAGATCGTAGGTTTACCCCGGGTATCACTTCTGTGTCACTGTTAGATAGAGGTACAGTATACTAACCTCGAAAAAGGGCATAGCAAAATAAATTTAAAATGGGTGGCGAAAGCCAAACACATTCTGGCTAGGCTTATAAATGCCCTAGGGCAGATAGACTAGTATGAACCTATGAACCTATGAACCTACAAATGAGGGTTAACAAAACAAATCCTGTACCACCACCATGGCTATAACTGTTAAAACACTTTACTGACCAAGTAATATAAAATGTTGCTAGACCATAAAACAAAATTATTCATCCCTTTTTCAAACGATAAGCGCCTTCAATAATTCTTCTTCAGATCGTAAAGAAAACTGGGACTTAGCTTGGTTATTTAAAAAACATCATTATCCTATCAAAAATCACAAATTGGAGCCTGCTCATATTCTCCAGTTTCCTACACAATATTTTAATTTTAAAGTGATTGAAAACACTTATGTAGGGAAGAAGCAGGGTGATATTGTCAACAGGACAGAAAAAAATGAGATAAAATGGATAACCAACCTACGTGCTGATCGTCCGCCAGGCCTTAATGCCATAATACCATTGAGACAGATTTTAAAAACAAGATGACCGACCATTGGTTGAGAAGGAGGTGTGTCACACTCTCAGATTTTAGATCGGTTAAGAGCTTATAACAAGAAGGAGGGTGATGTCCCAATTTGTGGTTTCTGATAGGATAATGATGTTTCTTAAATAACCAAGCTAAGTCCTGGTTTCCTTTACGATCTAAAGAAGAATTACCGAAAGTGCTTATTGTTTGAAAAAGGGACAAATAATTTTGTTTTATGGTCCAGCAATGTTTTATATTACTTGGTCAATAAAGTATTTTAACAGTTATGGCTGTGGTGGTGGTACAGCATTCATTTTATTTTGCATCCTGTTGTTTACCTGCATACCACCTTTGGTAGTGGAAGGTATTTCTTCTTTTTTTACAAATGTGGTTTGGTAACAAACCAATTTGTCCTGGGGCATCTTCAGAGTGGGGTTAGCTAAATATATTAGTAGGACTGACAAGGGTAGGGGCGAGGAAAGGGATAAATGGGAAGTTGGGATGATTGTGAGGAAATGAGGTATGGGTAGGGAGGGGCTTAAGGGGGCTTATGCAAGTGTAACTGGGTAAGGAATCACATTTGGCATGAACTTGCTAAGGCAAGTTCTATGTCCAGATGACCTGTAGGTGTTCAGGACATGGGTAGGCCTTGGGAAACAGTAGAGCTATGATGGTACTGAAAAAGTAATTTTTTTTTTTTTTTTTGAATTAGACTTGGTGAATATTGACAACAGTTAGGGAGGAGCAATGGGCTTTAGATGGAACAAAAATCTGGGGCATTGACATTGGTTTTGAACTGGGCGTCATGATGATGTTTTGGAGGTTCATTATTTAATGGGAGTCGGGTGTGTTCTGAGAAGTGATGTAGAGACACTGGTGTGCTTTGGTTGTGTTTTCGATGGCCTGTTTGCTTCATACCTCTCAGGTTGTTTCTCTTTGATTTTGTCTCATATATTTGTCAGTCCTTCATGCAATTGTTGGTTTTCATGGTGTATCACTGACATATCAGTTAGAACAACAAAAAAAAAAAGAATGAGTGAATATCAGTTGTGTACCACGCAGGCGCAGTGGGAGATGTGCTTGGCCTTCTTACTTGCAGCTGCCTTTAGTTCTGTGACCATTTCTTTAACAATAGAACATCTCTTGTTCTGTCTCATGACTGGCAAAACACAAGGCAGTTTGTGCAGTCGGGCACATATTCCTATGAATGTCAAGATCCAAGGGGATGCATACACTGCCTAGCAAATATGAGGATGGCTGCGGTTGGGGAGGTAGAGTGGGGATATAACAGTGAGAATGATGTTGTGTTGGCTGTATAGTAGACCACTGGCAGGGTGGATATGAGATATTACACTAGTATCACTTGTGAATAGGGAGCACCTGTGGGTGACACTGAAGAAGTGTGGTAGAAAACGTTTGATTTCATTGTACCTCGTTGTGTGGTGTCTTATCCTTTTTACAAATCTTGTGTATGTAAAATAGGGTATTTTAAATCTCCCCTGTTTCTAACCCAGATGTGGATACTAGAATAGTTATTTTATACTGAAAGTGTATTTACAGCATGCTTTTGTAGTGCACTATGTTGTTTGTGGCACAGAAGATTGCCCTCAAGGGTACAGATATTGCAGAGTGTCCAGGACTCGTGTACTTATGTTGTTTTGGTCAGATATGCTTTCTGGTTGGGGTGCAGTGATCGGAGTCTGCCCCTGTTGCAGGGCCCTTCCCTCCCCAATGTTCTAATAGCACCAAGGTTGTATTCTCCTGTAATGTATGCTTCCAGAGGTTGATTGTGGAGGACCCTGCTATGGGTGTTCTTAGTTCAATGTTGGGGTGGTTGGCCAAGCTGTTTCTTGCTTTTCAATATTTTCATGGGCTGCAAGGCACCTGAGTAATGATGGCTTCCACACATGGTTGTGCCATTCGGGCATACCTCTCAACTGTCCAGATTTTGACTTAGATTTGTGGTTTTTAATGGATAAAAAAAAAATATTGAGTTTTAGGTGGCATATCCTTATTAAGTGCATGCTAATGCAATATCTATTATTCTATTACATTTCTAAGCTTGTACGAGCGATATTTAAATGATTTAAAATTGTTCCTATTTTGGGTCTTAGTTCCTTCTCAGTTGTGGCTTTGGAAAGATTTCTTGTTTTAAGGATTTGAGACATATGATTAAGGGGAGGGCAGGAACCATAGCTCGCAACCATCCAGATTTGCCTCAGTTTAGTCGGTACATCTTAAGTGGGTTCCTCATAAAATTTGTAATCTTCTGAATGTTTGCAGTGACTTCCTGTCTTTCACTTTGTATGGTTATGCAAGGCCTTTTATTCTTGCAGTTTGCTTAGTGGTTAGTGGAGCTGTTGGGGTGAGATGTTTGTAGTGCCTTGTGGTTTTCTTTTGTGACATTTATTTGAATTGCTGGTTTGTGGTCTTTTGCAAGTCAGATTGCCCTTATCCTTACTGTTGGGGGCTTGCTGAGGAGAACCTGTTTATTGAGGGTTTCAATTGCGGGTGGTAGGATAACTGTGAATAATGATCAGTCACGATGCATACACAGTTGAGCTGGATATTGCGGGGAGGATTTGGGGTCATTGGGGGGGGTTGCTGAGGTGAACCCAGTTTACTGAGGGTTTCTATCTCAGGCAGTAGTATAACTGTGAATAACAGTCTGTCACTACTCATGCACAGTTCAGCCAGATACTGTGGGGGAGGGGATTTGGGGTCATTTGTGTGATGGGCATGGGTCATTCAAGGACATCAGCAGTTAAACAGGATGTAGGGGCAGAGACAGATTAAGACAACCAGCTAGAATAGGACAGGTGCCAATCAAGGGATCATGCCTCACTTCATTATGGATTTTATGTTCTTTTCTTGTTGTGTGTCGTTTTTTGGTCTGCTTCTCATCATTTTTGGGGGTCATGGGAATGGTCTGGGGAAAGAAGCCACTAGGTGGGGATATACAGTGGAGTTTTAGAGTTCTGTTTCTTCAGGAGATACATGTTGATACAAACCATTTTATTCTGACTGAGTATTATATTTGCAAGAGAAATGTTTGATATGTCCCTGGTTTTGGGCCTTTGCTCCCCCATCCTCCCTCACCCACATTTGCGGGCTTTGTCCATGCTTCTGGACCTAAGAGGTTGAGAGGTATGGAAGAGATGCACATCTCAGTTTGACTGGCCATCTCATTGTAATTTGTCTCATTGATTGTTGTAGGTGTAAATGGAGGGGTTGTTGTACCATCGCGTTTAGTCTATCAAAGTTGAAAATGGCATTTGCATTTTCTCTTCCCATATGTTTACATGGAAATCTTTTACTGTGATCACACTTCCTTATGCACGTTGGGGAATTTTGATGCATGGCCATCAAGTGCACTCATTTAAGGGTGAGAGTTGGATACTAATAAAAAAAAAAAAAAAAAGTGGGGGGGGGTGGTAAATCACAGGGCTGAGAAAACCTATACACTGACCAGAGATTTTATCATATTTGGGTTCTTCCTTAAGGAATTTGTGTTTTCTTGCAATTCCCTGTGGATTGAATTCATCACACAATAACATACAATTGAGTTGCAGAATTCATAACGCTGGCTGCAAGTTTTATTAAAAATGTTTTATTCTCTGCATATACCTTAAATACATACTGTTTTGCAGACTGCGGAAACCATTCAGGGTCAAATTCAAACTTTGAAAGGGATATTTAATTATTTGTTCTTTCCAGGCCATCAGGTGACCATGTATGTTTACATTGTTAATTTGGGCAATACTGATTGCGTTGGTATACAGGAACATGAAATTAGGTGACCTCAGATGGGGGAGCATTCATCAGGGTAGACCGCATGAGAGAGGTATGGGCATATGCTATGGATGTAATTTTTTTTCTTTGGCAGATATATTGTGGTGAGTAAAGCTGTCATGGTGGCATCTTCCATCAGGTGACCATGTATGTTTAAAATTTTAATTTTGGTAAGACTGATTGTGCTGGTGTACTCCGGTAGTACTTGCGTGCACAATGACCCCAAGACAGTTTGAAGAAATAAGTTGAACTGGCCGTAAACTGCTACACAAGTTTTGTACAGGAATTGCAGTTTGACCAAGGTATGTTGCCGCTTCAAGTATCCCTTATATGCATGGTTAATTCGAATATACTTCAGTTGGTTCACTTGCATTCTACATTTTAATAGGTCATCTAAAGTAGTGGTCAAGTTACACTGATTATTGTTGTAGTATGTTCTTTTATTGGAAGCAAAAGGAGTTGTTGGTGTATTGTGGAGGGCTCTTGGCAGCTGTCAGTGCTAAGAATGTGTTGGTTGGGTGTGCAGAGAATTTACAGTTTTCTTTTCTTTTGCAAATCAATGCAGGGTGAGCACTGAGTCAACATTTGTGCTGGTAGCTGTAGTGCTTTAATCAGGTCATAGATGGATGAGCACAGTGTAGGGATCAGTCGGTGGCATGAAGGTGATGGATTCTGCTTGGCTACATATGCTGCTGGCTGGATTGGTACACCATGAGGTCACAGGTGATCCTACTTTAGTTGCTCATTAAGACATGTTCAACTTGGGTCAGTCTGGGAGTAGCATGAAGGCAAGTGATGCTAAGGTGGTACAAGTGCAAGGTAGAGTGGGTTGGGGGGTTATTTATGAGGAGTTGAAGTTGTCCACAGGTGTGGTGCAGTCATGATAAGGTGATGTTGAATCGGATCTTGGGGCAATGTGGTATGTTTGAGTTTTCCTGGGGAATGGCAATACAGAGGTTTGCTCAGTGGTTGATGCTACTTTAAGAGTTTCACACAGTGCTTTATGGAATTTGGTATCAGAGGGCAGGCAATCAAAAAACATATATGATCTGGCTCCTTTTTAAGACTAGGTGAAAAGTTTTTGACAGAGCATTGTGTGGTTGGGGGGAGGGTTAATAAGTTGCAGCATTACTTTAAGGTAATACATGTAAAGAAAAGCTTCAGTGGGGAAGCCAAGCCTGAAGTTGCTTGTTAGCCATTTTACTTGGGTTTTTTGGGTGAGGATTAACAAGTGGATGAATTGTTTACCATTGTGGTGCATTGGGATGGTTTTCAGATAGGTTTGTTCCTGGAAATTTGCATTTGTTTACAAATGTGGCAGGAGGTGTTGGGATAGGGGGCATAATTGGGGGTTGGTTTGTGGTTTGGGGATGGCAGGATAGAAGGACGACTGAGGGGATGTTGAATATTTGGACTTGTAATTTAATATGGAGTAGGTCTTACTGTGAGTTGGTGGGGATTAAGATTTATTTTCATCTGATTAATATAGCAGCGGTATGGGTTGTGTGTTCCTGTTAGATGAGGTGTCAGGTTGTTTTAGATTAAAGGCTGCTTTGGAAGTTTGGGGCACATTTTTACATGGGAGGTTTACATAAGGGCATTGCCAGATTGGTTAAATTTGTATTTCAGGAGTTTGGGGCACTTTTTATAAGAAAGGCATATGGTATGGTCAAGCCGGTTTTAATTTATCAGGCATAGTATTAGCAGGAGATGCTGGGGAGAATAGGGTCTGTTTTAACTTGGTCAAGATGACAGTGGTATGGTTGCTGATGCGGTCAGCTGAGGCATGCTAGGCTGGGTTAGAAGGATTAGATGCTTATGACAGGACACTGGGGTAGCTTTTAGTAGTAAGTATATGGAAGGGTGTTGCTAGCTTGGTCATACTGTGCTGTAGCCACCAGAGGTTAGGAGATGGTGGCACAGATTGCGGAGTTATTTGGTTCAGGCTTGGGAACATACTGGAACATGTCAGTGGGTCAAGGGGTTCTTAGCTGCAATTAATTCATTTCCACAGGTAACAAGGTTAGGCTAATTTACTAAATTTGGGCGGTGCTTTATGCTGGAAGGATAGGTTTGATAGTGTGAAGTTTGGCAGACATTGTCTACTGGCAAAGTAAGTCAGTTGCCAGGGTTGGCATGGGTTTAGGGAAGGCCACTGATTGCATTTTGTCGGTTTATTGTTAATGGATGTACTGATGTCATAAACAGGGTGGTCTTGGTTGCCATATGCTTTCTTGTTTTATAATAATGGGTTTGATGGCAGAATTAGTGGTGATTGATCCATTAGGAATGAAATCTCATTCTGGTCATTAGTATATTCATTGGGAGGAGAAAGGGGATGTAATTAGACAGATTTTGTTTTGGGTGTCATTGGGCTTAGAGCTTTGGTGGTATACCATTTTGGTGTGGCTTTGCCTGAGGGCTTGGTGTTGGTGATGCATTTGACAGGTAATGACCTGGGGAAATGTTGTGTAGTTACTATTGGTGGTTAGGTAAGTGAGTTTAGCAAATATATACAGAGGTTATACTAGGTTATGAGGTTATGGTGGGCCACTTTAGCATTGTAGAGGGATGGAATTTAGCCAGTTAGGCAGTTGATTACTTTAGCTATTTATGACCTAGGACATTGGGAGGTGGTGACATGGATCTGGTTTGGTTAGAGAGGATGCTGTATACCGAATTATGTTTTTCATGCCTTTTAATGAGCTTTTAGGTTGGAATTTTGGTAGGAGAGAGGGGGGACAGCCTGATCCGGCTGGTGGGTGGAGAAGAGGGACAGGTGTGCCCTCTTCTGTTCCTTCCTCTGGTTTTGGTTTGCTTATTTGGTTGGGTGTTAATTCAATAAATGGTACATGAAGTGAGTGATGGGATGCTGCTTCATAAGTGAGTGAGTGGCGGTATGGATGCTACTTACTGGTCAGGATGAGCAAGGTCATGCTGTCCTAGTTAATGTTACATGGATGTTGATGCTGGAATTCAATCAGTTATATGATGTTTCAGTTGCAATTGATAAATAATGGCTATTAAAGTTAAGTTTATGTAAGTTTAGTAAAGGCCATCAAATGTCATTCGGTGTGATGTGTTTATTGAAGCGGTACCGGGACAAATGCCACTGTTTATCAAGGCATTTTACATGTGTGACAATACTGTCTATAAAACCTTGTTTTGGTTAAAACACATGTGGCTTTTCTTCAACATTGGAGACAAATGTATTTTCCTGGTTTGTCAGAAGTAAAGGCTGAAAAGGATTTTTCAACCAGTCCAGATACCCAGTTAAAAAAAATTTAAATAAATACTACATTACTGGTCTCAGTGATCATTGTCCTGACAACAGCATGGTTAAATACAAATTTTGGTTTTACTCTTCTAATTCCATGGCTGCAGTCTGTTTCATTAACAGACTTATAAACTTTATTTGATATGGGGCAAGGCTGATATAATTATTTATGTTTATTTGATATGGGCAATTCTCTGGAGTCTACTTGGCGTATAAAAAAAAAAAATATGTGTAAACATTTCCAAGCAAAAGTCCTAAATCTTCTAGATTTTGTTGCATGTTTGGGAGACATGCATATTTCATTCCATTGTTTTTTTTTTTTTGTGAATTGCTTAACTAATCTCTTTTCAATCCTTTCTAACCTCTGATTGGTTCTTATAGTTAGCATGCAATATGTTATATACTCTATTAATTAGAGTTGGACATGGAATACAAACTGGAATTGGACATGCTCCACTTAAAGAAATCCCAATCCCTCCAAGCTACACGCTCTAGGTACCTAAACCTTGTCACCACAATAAACATAACATGATGGAGGGATAGATTGCTGTCCCAGAGACTTCCTATACTCTGGAACAAAATACCTATCTATATCAAACAAAGCTCCTCATTAGCACTCTTCAAGAAAAATCTTGATGATTGGATGAGAGATAGGAAATTTACCCGGGGGATCACTTCTGTGGCTCTGCTTGACAGGGGCACTGGAAAATAATTTTCTTGGGTGGCAAAAGCCAGGGTGTGGTTTGGCTAGGCTTATATAGGCCCTAGGGCCAATAGCCTAGTACCTACCTATGAACCTATGATACACCACATAATGTCATCTCAGACCCCTTAAATATTTGTGAAGGTGCTTATACAGCTTAGTATACTGTATGCAGTTTATCCTCAATGTGCAAGTACAAATGCAAGTGTCCCCTCCCAGGATCAGACAAGGTCACCGAGCCAATAACATCTGCAGATAGGCTGGTCAAAATGCAATAACCAAAAGGACAAGGACTGTGAGCTAGAAGATGGTGTTGCACTGCTGGATACATCCTCAATTGTTGAAAAGCTGCTCAGGGTATAGAGTTGAGCAATGTATCAGTACTATATAAATGAAAGATCAAAGGAACACTACATCACAGGGTATTCAAACAGCAAGGATAACAAGAATGGGGTGTCATGCATGCTAATCTGCTACATCAACCTGCCTTTACCCCCCCCCCCCCATACAGATATGTTGATGAACTCCTACCAGTGGAAAGTCACATAAAACCAGATCCCTTCAGTGTCATAAAACAGCAATGCCCCTTGCTCTACTGCTATACCCTAATAAGTGGCAATCCTTTATGATTCAATTACAGGTAAGATGGCAGAGACACAGCACTGTAGGAAAATGCCATGTGGTAAGGTATGAAAAGTATACTTCACCACACAGCACACTCCTAGTGTGCAAAGATTCGTTGTCATGCAAATCCTGGGCCAGTGAATATGAAGAACAGAATTGCATATAAAGGTACAAAAGTCATGCACCAGATAGATTAAGCACCACCAGGACAGGGTAATCGGGAATTGCACAGAACTGTATGCATGCCGACCCATTAGCTCCTGGCAGCAGAATTTGCTCACAGTGAATGGACAATAGACAGGAGAGAGAGAGGCAGCTGCTCCTTGCACTGACACCTCACTACTACTAGATCACACAGTGCAGGATGACTGACATCAGTCTTCAGTATGTCTAGACAGTGACCGCAGTGGAGAAGCTGCCTGCCTGGGAACCTCATAAGTCTGCATACAGGTCAAGAGAATTTTCCAGCGCCCCTTAGGAAAACAGTAGTAGATGTTCTACAGGGTTGTACCAAAGAAGATTCCTGACATATGTTTTAAGCTAAGTAAGGCATGTTATCAAATACTCTTCATATCATCACAGTATCTGGTGATAAGGCTTCAGTCTCCCTTTCTTCTATGCTCCCCCCATGTTATAGAAAAAGCAGTAGACAGTGTGTGATACAGGAGCACATAGTGCAGAGTTCTGTACTATGTGCTCCTCCCTGCAGTTCACAAACTTGACGAGCCTATGACAGCATTGCTCTGCACTGGAGACGGATCATGATTCAAAATGATAGTTTAGGAAAGAGAGCACAGAGTGCTTGCAGAACCTTGGCTCTTGATTAATCAATATTGGTAGAAAAACGTTGCAAAGATCAATTATTTTACTGGTAACAAATGTTATTTGTGTTTGTGTGTGTGTGTGTGTGTGTGTGTGTGTGTGTGTGTGTGTGTGTGTGTGTGTGTGTGTGTGTGTGTGTGTGTGTGTGTGTGTGTGTGTGTGCGTGTGTGTGTGTGTGTGTGTGTGTGCGTGTGTGTGTTTGGTTTTATACTCATGCTTGTGACTGGATGTGTGGTATGAATTTAAAAATAAATCTTTTTCATTATTTTTTATTTATTTTACTGACCCGGAAACTTCAAATGGGCAGAGGCCATTTTCAGTGTAGGCCTGGAAGAAAAGGTCTGTGATTGAACTTTTATGTTAAGAAGTGAATTTCAGACAGATCTCAAAAAAAAGAAAGAAAACAGCAGTTACATTTGTCAGACAAAAACAAACATAACTACAAGACAGGTATATACAGTAAAGTATTTACAACAATATGTATAAGTCTGTACAGTTCTGGTAACTATAAGGTCTTGCAGGAAGTAGATGGATTAATACTATAGGAAGGAAAACATTGCAGTAAATAAAAAGTTTAGTGTTCTTAACATTTCAGAACATAATGGTTTGCACAACTCTCAACTCTACAGATTTTCGCAGAATTTCCAGATTTTTGCCTCATATTTTTGGTGTATTCCTCCTAAAATCTGTACCTTTCTGGCAAATAGCTGAGGATTGAAGTAATTAAATAATGACAAATATTTGAGTTTAAGACTTTTTTTTTGAAGGGAATACAAATTTGGAGTGAAAGGCAATAACTTGTTTTTCTTAAGATTTGGCAGGAAGTGAGAAGTGCCGAGACACATTTCTGTATAAGACAATACTGTTTGGATCTTTTTCAGAAGGTCTTGGAGGAACCTAGCTAGAGTTATTGGGTCTATATTAGATCGCCAAAGCAGCAAATGCCATTTCAGTGACACATCAAGAGCGATCTACAACTTCCACGAATGGCCAGAGCATCAATTTTTTCCTAGGGAAAAAATCGCCTGCCTGTCATGGTGTAATTGCCCTTTCCCCCACTGTAGTTTGATCTTAGAGTTGGTTTATTTAGTTAAGAGGGGTGTGAGGGGCACAGCCCCCCACTTTGTAATGTTTGGTATAGTGTTTTATATGTGGTTGGCCTACTGATTTTTTTCCCCTAGGAAAAAAAATTGATGTTCTGGTCATTTGTGGAAGTTGTAGATCGCTCTTTATGTGTCGTTGAAATGGCATTCGCTGTTTAGCCATGTCAGCGATCTAATATAGACCCGAGTTATCAGTGTAGCATCCTCATTTGTGTCATTAGTAGCAGCCAGATCATTAAAAATAATATTAAAGAGAATGTTAATAAGGGCAGATACAGGGCGGTGGCCATACTATGGGGAGTATATAAAGAAAAAGAACACTAGAGAGAGAAACAAAGTCATGATCTGAAAGGTCTTGGGAGAGGCCCCACAATGGAGACCTATGCATGTACTGAGTGTTTGGAAATAGGTAAACTAGAGAATTATCCTGAATCTGGAAAAGGGGCCTGCATTTGTCTGGTAAAGTGCAAGATGAAAGCAAAGTTATGTTTCTGAAATCTGTTAGACAATGCTACTTACCAGGAAGTTAAACTTCATGGAGATGTTATCCTGTAAATGGAAGGGGCAAACTGTTTTTTTTTTTTTTTAATCTGGAAGACAAATTATTTTAAAATGGTGAGTACTGTTTATTACATTGGAAAAAGGTCTTTGTTATTATTTACTTTCCCATAATGCTGAAAGCCAGGGTTATTTTCGTCTCTTTGACTTTATATTGAAACCTGCAATAACAGCATTTTCTAGAAGGATGAAACTTTTGCTATTTCTGTAATAAATTTGAAAAGGTGGTAGATTTTATATTTGGTTTCCTTTATAAAACCATGTGGACTTGCTACTGTGTGTTTTTTTTTTTTACTTTCTTCCATTTGGTTATCATCATTCTTAACCTTTTGCTGTCAGTCATCTTAGCACCTAAAGAAAAAAGCATTCTACTGTATGTAGTACAGCCTTCATTATTTATTATATCACTGTCTTTAGTTAATGTTTTTACATCAATGTGTAATGTCCATGACAGTGTTTTAACTACTGAAACTTGTTAGGAATGCATATAAATAAGAATATCACAAATTGTAAAACATTCTTGGTGTTATGCATTTAACTGCTGCCTTTTCAAGCTATACAACCAAAGGACCACTGGTATTTATCAATAGAATATGTATGTTTCTTACTACAGTATACGCCATGATGCAACAACTAACAATCATTACATGTAGTAATGAGGAGCTTTGTTATAATGAGGCTTTCTATAATACTTCATAGTCTATAAATGATTGCAAAATCAAATACATTTATAAACTCCCTATTTATTTCCAGACTTTTGAATAATAAAAATTAACAGTGTGATCAGTGAAAAAACATTAGGTTAAGAGCATGTAAAAAGCAGCTTAAACTCGATGATGATGATAAACAATGTGTTTTGTAATATTTTCTTTCTATTCCTGGCTCAGGATATACAATAGCAAGTCCTGCTGTGACAGTGGCAGCAACACAGCTTAAACAAGCCATGGCTTTAGGGCAAGACCTGGCAGCATACCCAGCATATGAGACATACCCAGCATTTGCAGTAGCAACCCGTGGAGATGGATATGGAGCATTCTGATGAGTTCCTTGCCATTGAAGAAAAGTCTAGTCTTTGTCTCATGATTTCAGTCTAATGATTTAAATATACTGTGATTTTTTTCTAATAAAAATTAACAGAAATGAGAACTCTTTAAACTATTTTAGTAGTCTTAAGATGAAATATCAAGTAGTAACTATGTTTTATTTGTAAAGTATATAAATGTATATTCAGCCATGAAAGCATTCAGGGATCTCATGTTTATAAAAAGCTTATAACTTTGCATTTTTTTCCATGTACAAAGCAGACAGACTGTAATAAAGAGCTGTGATATAGTACTTTATGAACAGCACTGACAGCCTTTCAACTAAAAAAATGCTGTACTTGGAAATGCATAGCACTAAGCTGCTGTTTTCTTTAACATTAAGAGGTAAAAACAAACTATAAAACCAATAGTTCCATTTGTTAAAGAATTTGATCTAAAATTAATAACTCATAAAATTATCCATACTATGCAGCAGCAGTTGTGCTAAGATCTAATAGCATTTATAATTTTGAAAGTTTACTAAGACACATGTAAAGTAAGTCTTTTTTTTTTTCTTGCACTAGGTATTACTATAAGCAGTTTATGTTTAATGTTTTACTGCCGACTGTATCTGTTTGCTAATCTTAGAACAACAGTACTTAAGAATTTTTTAGGATAAAGTTTTCAATTCAGACTATATATTGTTCTCAAAAAAATGATTAGTCTGCATCAATCTTTCAACTATTTTCTATTATTATACTTTATTTATTCAACACTGTATTTTTAACTGAAATGCCTTACACAAGAGCCATACCTTTCTTCTTCATGATATTGGTAAAAATATCACATGGGGTTCATAGAGTGATAAAATGGATAGAACAGTTGAACTTCCTATCTGACACAGCTGTAGTATAAATCCTTGCATCATATGACACAATTAGAACAGTGATAATAAAATGTTATGATATTAAAGCGAACAAATAGTCTACAAAACATCTTATCAGTAACTTCATGAACTGAGGAAATAATTTAGCCTAGAAGTGATCAGGTAATTTAGAATATTCCTTGAGTGAGCAAGGGACCATAGGAATGAAGTGCTCAAGAAACCTACACTCAGACTATTAGAAAGTAAAATGTATATTTGCAGTATTCCACACTGAAGAAAATCAAAAATAAATTCACACTAGAATCCCAGAAAAAGTAGAAATGAGGGTTTCCTCACAAGTGTTCTGTTACTTATAAATTATCTTATTTTTATAATAATCATGTATACTGCAGCAACAGTGTGAGATGAGGTTGAAGACAACTCTGTTCAGTGACCAGACACAGAATACTGGTATGAAGCAGTAATTAGAGAGACAAATTTATGAATACTGGCGATTGGAGATGGCTCTATTAAACTTATGTCCTGGTAGTGTGTCTTGAGATGAGGTCTCAGGGTTGAGCTAGAGTTTGGTTTTGTGAGAAGTACCCTAGTAGAGGAGGACTGGATTGGTACACTAGCATACAATTTACAAGATATAAAACGGCATTGCACAACATTTCAATACACTGCTGATGTAGATCAGGTGACTAGAACAGCATACCTTGCCCTAAAGCAGTGGACGAAGTTGGTGCACCAGGGCTACAAGCTAAGCTTGTTCTAAACAAAAGAAGAAGAAACTTTTGAACTAATAGGGTTATTGTAGTTTCTGCAGATTTGCATAACGGTATTAGTGACTGCTGTAATGAACACTTGGATGGGAAAGGGTGTCAGTGATTGCTGTAGTTACTCTCTCACTCTCTCTCTCTCCAGATATATATATATATATATATATATATATATATATATATATATATATATAGTACTGCGGTGGTGGTGCTGCGGTAGCGTTGTCACCTCACAGTTAGATGTTGCCCGTTCAATTCTCAGTTAGAGCATCTTCTGTGTGTCGACATGTGTGAATGGGCGTTCCTTCGTTGAAAGTTGTGCGCTAGGCCCGGCAAGCCAGCACGTAAAAACCTACTGCCAATCATTAGCGGACCGGAGTTCCGCTGTGGCGACCCCTAACTGGGAAAAGCCGAAAGACACAAACAAATATATATATATATATATATATATATATATATATATACATACCTGACTCTTGGGGAAGAAAGAAAGAAAGAATTAGTGGTCTGTTGTGTCTGACAGTAACCAGGAGGAAAAGATGCAGGCAGCCGGCTGCAACAAGAAGCAGGGTGAGGATAGGAAATCCCATTTTTTACTTTTAAAAGTAGCAATAGAACAGATGTCACATGTTATGGCTTACAGAGTGACTCATTTTTTAACTTAGTGCCTTGTTTAGAATTTAGATAATTCATCTTTGAATATCTGCATTTGCTTAAACTATTTAACATACCACCACCAAGTTTCAGAATCTGAAGAATAACCATCAAAACTGCCCTTTGATTAAAGATTGGCTTATATATATATATATATATATATATATATATATATATATATATATATATATATATACATATGTGTGTGTGTGTGTGTGTGTGTGTATTTGGACTAGGAATGTAATGAAAAAGTAAACCTGATCATATTGGCGATGCTTTAAAACAGAATTTAAATATTTACAATGGTATTTTCCTGAGCATGTCTCATTAACAAGCTGAGCTTCAGCTATAGGAGGAAACTGGCCTACTAAAATGCAAAATAGTAAAAGCCTGCATTGTAATTGGTAGGCATTAAGTACAATGTATGGGAGCTTTGAGCTGATATCAGCAGGCATTTATTATTTTAAGGACAGGAATCCATCATTTGAACTGACTTCTGATGTGCATTCACATTTTCTTTCAAATGCACATGTTACTGTTATGAAGATATCAACTTTCAATTATTAACTGAAGATTTTTTTACTGTTATTTAAAACATACATTGTAATATGTGTAATAAACGTAAAAACTGCACTTTTATTTTTCAACAATCTTATGTGGATGGTATGTGCAAATGTTACAGTGGTAAATTGCTTCATTCTATCAGTCAGTTGTCAGGATGTTAAATGCATTCATTTCGCTGTACAACAGTAAATTAAGGTAATGATGTTTTCTGTACAAAACAAAAACATGTCTTCATGCTTCTGATGCTTTGGCACTGTAGAAAAATATATGTAAGTTATAATTTTTCATTTTAAAATTATTTTGATAGATTTTTATTGGGTATTTAAAGGGACAGTATTAATTTACCACAGACACTAACATTTGCAGAGTTTACTAGATAGTGTGGCTCACAGCTAATCAGACATATTAGAGTCATCAGAGGACTGCACACATCCTATGAAATGTTGCTACATAAGCTGCTGCAACATTATGTGAGTTATAGTAATAAGCAAATTAGGAACTGCTATAAACTCTGCCTTTGCGTATATCAATCATATATCAATTAACCTTAATGAGACGTTTTTGTATTTCAAGTAGGAGACTATGCTTTTCAGAAATTCAGTCAGGAGGCATTATTATGAGATGATCACATGTATAATTTTTAAACTCATACCTGTCATTAATACGTCTGCACAAACATACTCTTTCATTGCTAAACTACTTTAAGGAAAGCATACCATAGCAAGCATATACCAGAAATTGTCTCACACTACATAAAAAACTGTATTCTCCATCACAAGTGGTATTTCTTGTAATGAACTTTCAGCTACTGTTCACTCTAATTTATATGCCATAGTGTTATAAAATTGACAAATTGGAATTGCTACTTTTTTCCTTTTTCAGAAGCATGTCCACTTCAGTAAAAACAGAAAAAAAAGGAGCAGCAAATGCACATCTATCCCGTGCTATTATCACATTAATCTATGCTATATCATGAGGCACTGATTATGAATAATATACTTATTAGGAAGCTGGGATGCACTCCCTCTTAGCTACTTGTCATTTGTCCTAGGTTATAGTCTTTTCCATAACCCATGCCATAAGAATGTCTTTATAAGTCTTACCTTAAAATGTATTGTTTCACTTAGGAAAATGACTTTTATGCATCAGGTAAACAGTTTGCAATATATTTTTTCCCTTTTTTAAAGTAAAGTACATTCCTTTTGTGTTTTAACATTTTGAAGTATAAAATCCACTTCAGAAAGTAAATGCTTGCCCTTGTAGCTGCATATTTAAAGGGAAGCACATTGCATTAATTTTTAACGAGCTATGAGGTAAATTATTTCAGATGTTTATTTGAAACGAAGGACAATACTAGGAATAAAACACATTTATAGAAAGTTTGAAACGTAGCACAGAAAAGGTATATAATGATGTATTTACTCTTAATCCAGTTCATAAAAACATCAAGTCTCTCTGCCAATGTCTAATTGATTTCAATGGCATTAGAAAGAATTCTGTAGCAATAATAAAAAAAAAAAAAAACAGAAGAAAATAATTTGTGTGAAGACAGAGTTTAATTATCTTGATTATGGTGATTTCTCCAAGGGAAAAGGGACACCTTCTGATTTAGAGAGCCTGACTGTACATTCCATGTAGGGAAAAGCAGCACAATTAACCTTACACTTAAATAGTTTGTTTTCTAATATAGTCAGCACATTCATGTTTTTATTTGGGTACACTAAAGAAGTAGAACAACTAAAATATAGAAAAGTATAGTCAGACTTTTACTACCAAAAGTTATAGTCAGACTTTTACTCAGAAACTGCAAAACTTTTATTCTCAGCATATTTTCATCTTCATGTTGTCATAGCTATTATAATTTGCTGATATGCACATTAAGTATTTATTATTATGCTTATACCCCTACTCACACTGAATATATTAAATCTAATGCACAACCACTGCCAACCATAGGAAAAAAGCAGAAGCACTTGAGTGCAGACAAGTAAAACCTGATGGGATGTATACAGAGAATATGGTAAAATGACCTACAGTGAATAAAAACATTTAAACGCTGACAATGCATACCTGTTTTATCAAGTTGTATGTTTCTTCAGTAATGGTAATGAGAATTGTTCTTTTCCTTCGGCTGAAATAACTTATCATTTGATTTGGCTCATAGCAGTCAGCAAAAGGTGGAGAATGGTATTTCTTTCTTTCTCAAAACAAGGAGTTTTATAAACTGTCACAAGCAGTCTGAACTCTGACATTTCCCACTATGAGCTTTTTTTTTAAATATAAACAATATGCATACCCCCCAAAGACCACATAACTTGAAAATAATACAAAAGAAAGCATTAATCACAAACAGGAGAATGATCGCACTTGCAATAACTGTTCCAAGTTCAAGGTTCATGCATAAAAATTATCGTTTTCTGAGGTGTTTACAATATTGCAGATACTGATAAAAAAGATGTGTGAAATTTTTATTTGTGTGAGTGGAAGTCTAGGACATATTTTACCATATGCATACCATTAACAATGCATGACTGGTATTTTCCTAAGTCATTCTGACAAGCAATTTTCCATGAATACACAATTCTGTAAACACATGATTATGAATAAATATTTGTATGAAAACCATGCTATATGCAAGGACAAGGACCCTGTAACCTCCATGTGGAGGCTATGCTCCCTCCCCAGACTCCCTCTTTTAAATCATTTAATTATGTACCAGTTTACAACACAATGTGATAACAATAATAGAGTTTTGTCAACATTCCACTATCTTCCTTTCCCCATTGTCTTGCGACTTTGAAAAGGAACTCCTTTTTGAACAATGGTACTAGAAATAATACGAACACTTGTAATTTAAATTATTCCTATGCCCCTTGACTGAAGTCACATTCCCTAAAAATTTATTTGTAGTACAGTCTTGTACTTCATGGAATAGCAAAACTGCAAAACACTGTTTTCTGCATTTCTGTAAACATGACTTAAACTGATTTAGAAAACAGCTGACGCAGGAAAGTACATAATCATGTATGTTTTTTAATTAGCTACAGTATTTAATCAGTGTCCCCTAGAAGTAAAAAATGAGCAAAATCCACAATGAATATTTTTTTACTAGTAATAACAAAACATTTGATTAAGTTCTCAGAAAATATAAAAACAAAAAACAGACATTTTTTTTTCTTTAAAGTCAAGGACTCAACAAACTTCATTCATTTGTATAACCATTTTTAACCATGTCTTCCTCTGAGTCATTCGCACCCTCTCAGCCTATTGACATAAACATACCCTAATCACCGAGGCTCAGAATTAAGTGAGAAGGAACCATCACTCAGGCAACAGTCAAGAGAGGTTTTTTCAAGGAATTTATCTTTTTGGATATACAACCCCACACAATCTCATGGTTCCACAAAGGAAAGTAGAATGTACAGTGGATTGTCTGTTCTTAGCAGTCCTTCTCTTCTGAAAGTAATGTCACCACCAAACAACCCCACCTATCAACCTTGAAGCATGTGAGGCAGTTTCCCTGGACTTCCTCAAAGAAATTGTTCTCTCTCTTATTTTCCCCAGGGTATGCATAATCACCATTCCCGATAGTAAGCTGTGCAAGCAATGCCCCTTCATTCCTTTCCCTCTCTGTCTGGGTCCTCAGGTGATGGACCTCTAATTAAATCCCAGTTAACTGGGTCACAGTTCACATTTCATCTCTCTGCACAAGGAGAAACAGGCATTTATATAAAAGAGAAGAAGGTTTTGAAATTCAAATTGTGTTATAAAACCTACTGTCATTTTCACTTTGACTATACTGTAACCTGTCAGACTATGGCATACCTAACCATTACTTAATTTTCCTGTCTTTAATTAACTACTTCAGGTTGTGTCAGATAACTAGAATTTTAATCATCCCTAATTAAACCCACAATTACATTTTCAGCATGAATATGCTCTACAAAAAACTCTCTCTTAAGATGTGCTCTCTTTTGTACTATAAGAACTGTATTGACTATTACAAACAGAAACTTATAAATATACTTATTCAAATTCATTAACACTGCTTATGATTCCACTATTATAAATATGTATTTTCAGTTTATAAATGCAAAGTTCTTGCAAAATCCTTGCAGTATAAATCAATACAATAATACATCTGTCAGTATGCTCAAAAAACAAATATTCATATGTGAAACCAATGATACAAGGAAATAGGTTTCAGAAGTGTCAAACTCATTAAAATTAATATTTGCTTATAAACAGCTTAAATGCAATACATGCTCAAAAGTATAATGTGTAACCTTCTGAATGCAGTTGAAGGATTGCACACAGTACAGAGAAGCAGTTTTCATCAGATTCAAAATAAAATTAATAACTATTCACTACTGAAGTACAATGTCATTTTATAACAAGCACAAGATTACTCACCGAGTGTGAGTAATAAAATGTACACACATGCAGGCACACCTGTATAGCACACACACACACACACATATATATATATATATATATATATATATATATATATATATATATATACACACACACACACACATATATATATATATATATATATATACACACATACACACACACACACACACACACACACACACACACACACACACACACACACACACACACACACAGTCTCACACAATCACACATTGTATGAGCATGCCTCCACTTTTCACACATATGCAAAGTGCAATTTGCATTACTATATGCCACAGTATCGTGCCTTATCTCTAATGTGCAGTGTGGATGTAGATTCTTCATTAAAGTGCTGCCTTTGTGCAAACTGTCTTTTTAAAACTCTTTCTCATTGTGAATAAGTGCCAAAGCAATAAGAAATGGTAACAGTATTATGTTGCTTAAAGCACTTAAAGCTTATTTTTGTACCAGTGAATTAACACTATTTATATATCCTGTTATGAACCTGTGAGTATCTTTATATTGAAACCATATTTTATCTTATTGAATTAATAATTACTAGAAAATTATCAAATGAAGTCAGAATTAAGGATGAAATGTCACGTTGGAATCAGGCATTTGAAAAAAGGAAGTAATGTGAAAGCAGTCAATGTTCATAATTACCATCTGATGAGGAAATAGTAATTATCATTGTATTAACAATAAAAGATAATCAGAGTAACAAACTGTGATGTGTTTTTGATTTATGTGTTCACTTTGTTGCATATACTATATTTTGCAAAGACCACAATTGAATACTGAATAATGAAATTTATTTTTGTATAAGCAGGCACAAGCTAAAATACAGCTGCATTTGTTTAAGTTTTTTAAAATAAGAAAATGCTGTGTATTTTATGGCTAAAAAAATCAAACACTGCATCAAAATGAATGTGTTAGTACCTTTACCAAATAATGCTGCATAAATCTAATCTGCAATACTGATTTAATTGTTTCTCAAGCCGAAATCATGTCAACAGGAAACATGTGAGCAACACCCATTCAGAATGGTTGCAGCTGGTAAGACATAGTCTGGACAAATTCTCATTGTTTAGGGAAATCATATTAAGCAGAGCAGATCCTTGAAAATGGTATAGCTAGTGACATTGTCTTAATGAGAAATGCCATCACATCTGCTGAGCAAGTCCAAGATGTTTAGAAGAGGACAAAGTTTGTAACAAAAATCTTGTTGACAACAGTGATGATGGTGAAGGATAGGTAAAACTTAGTTTAGAAGGCATCAAACTCACTGTAGCTACCCAAAGGAGTGCCCCTTCTGCAATCAGAATGAGTGGACAATGTGTCACAGAGTGCATCAAATGAAGTCACAAAAAGAGAGTCAAATAGCTCATGGTATAGCAAAATAAAAAGGATTTCAAGAGTTTTTTTGTTCCAAAATAATTAGATGATAGGCAAGATAATATTGCTGAAACAAGAAAAGGAATAAAAGGGCCAAGGACCACCTTGAAGAACTTTGTTTTCCGAGGCTGTAGGAATGAAATAGTTGGGCAAGTGAGGGGAGGGGTTGAGAGGAACCACAGTGTTGTCAGATTCACTTTTGGTCATGAACAAATATGTGATTTTGAGACAGTGCTAGTATAATAAAATAAATTAAGGTGTGGATAGCCTCAAGCTCACCTTTGACTGTTGCTTTATTTAGCATACTCTGTGAAAATACTTTCAACAAGCCAGTGCAGTTGCATTACATTAAACCTAGTGTCCTAGAAATAGTGAGGCAGCAACTGCAGCCTTTGTATGTTCTCAGTGCCTGCACATTAAAATGTGATTCCCTTTGTTTCTGCTTTATGGAAAAGTACTAGTATTCCTGACTTGAATACTCGAAGGCCAGAGCTGCATTTAGGCAGGAGAAATAGTCACAGAGAAAATATGTGGGGAGTAAAGCCATACCTAATATATAAAAAGATAAGCCTCAGAAAGAAATTTAACAAGCCTTGGTTTAGAAGTATGTGGGGGAGTTGTGCAGCAAGGTGAAGGTGACTATTGTGATCATGTAGCTGCACCAATGACATTAGATGGGGAGAGGATAATATAGTGGTGTTATATATGTGTGACTGAAGCATTATTTAAAATACTATCACATCAATTGGATATTGAGGGTACAGTATGAATGATGAAAGAAAAGAACAATGTCAAGACCAGACTAAAGCTTACACATAAGGCTAAAATTCAGCACAGGTTACAAAAGCTGACATGTATCTGTTAGATGATTCAGCATACCTTGTGGAAATCCTTTCAATAAGCCGATGCACTTACACTATATGAAGCCTAGTGTCCTAGAAACAGAGACACTGCAGTTTCAGTCTGTGTATGTGTGGGATGTCTTCATGTTAAAAGTAAATCCTAGTCGTGGGCTGCCATAGTGTTTGAAAGTGCTTTTTACTGTTTTTTTTTTCTGTTAAAAAAAAAAAAGAAACTTTTGTGAACTGGTATTTTTACTGGCATTGGTGCTTGTTTTTCCCAGAATAGAGGCACCATTTGTGGCCTGACCATGGAACATATCACTCCCATGGTTGGTCCTTATTCCAGCCAGAAAAAGTTAAACAGCCTTTGCCACCACAGCAGGTGGGTGACTCTGCTGTTCCCATTTGTTGTACCACACTCATCTTTTACCCCAGATCCCTCTGGTGTATCACCTACAGCCACATAATCTGCGACTATTGGGTTCCCCTCAGTGGGCATGGGACAACCACTCTTGTTGATCCTGGGAGAGAGAACAGGGAAGGGTTCCCTGTTATGTCAGAATGCTGTTCCCATCCCTGGGAAAGCAACAGCTATCATTAATAACATGGTTGGCCCCATTTTTACTCTCATAAGAAATAGAAAACCAAGCATGTATCTTCTCTTTCTGACATTTGTTTGGTAGCAGAGGTTTACTGAGACTAGCTCAGGGTTTGATTCAGGCTATTGATCTTTCTTGTAGAATAGTATCCAGTAAAAGAAAGAGGGAAGCCTTCTTTTCTGATATTCTGAATCTGAACAGGAAAATACAAGGACAAATTTGGGGTTTTGTCTTCAGATTTCCTCTAGGAGGAAAGCTCACTTTCTGATTCTCCAACATGGGGGCTTCTCTTTCTAAGAGACTATCCCAGTGTTTTCAGAGGGAAAACACTGAGGCTTCTCAGCCCCTCAAAAAATACTATGAGTTTTACAGAAGGACTTTGCAGAACCTACACCCATCCCTCCCATCCTGTCTATTTTAGAGGATGTGTGTCTTACTGCCTGCAATTTTCCTGACAGACAGCTGTCCGTAAAAAGGCAGATAGCATGTCTAAAATATCCTTATCATTCCTAAACCTGATCCAGCAGCTATAGCCTCAGTTGACCCCTCTACTACTAAGCACTCACATGAAAATTATTAATAGGTATGGGGAAAAAAGTGTATACTTCTGCAATGTAAAACAAAGAAAAAAGCACCTTTAAAGGAAGCTTAACTGAACAACAACAAAAGTAAAAAGCGGCTTCCACCAAAGTGAGAGGATAAAATTCTTCTTTATTCAAACGTGAAGGATCTGATGAAGGTTATATACTGAAAGTGCTTATCTGTTTTTTTCTGGTTTGGGCCTGAGACTTTTTTGAATGCTCTTACGATTCACATTTTAATAAAGAAGAATTTTATCCTCTCGCTTTGGTGGAAGCCGCTTTTTACTTTTGTATACTTCTGCAGCTTTGAATTTCAGAATTTGCAATTGTCAGGCTCATATGTTAAAGTTTATTCTGACACATTGTGATTGATGAATGGGAGAAGATGATCCAGGTAATCTGTAACATTTTCAGCCCTTTTTCTTTCTCCTCATCCATTTTCAGAAAAAACAATATAAACAGTCTCAGTAGAATTCAGGTAAACAGACATTTATGAAGAACTGTCAAGGAGGTACCAAAAAGAAGTCTCAAATCTCTCAAAACCAAAGACACTTCAAAAAGTCTGAATAACTATTCAGGGGATCTTGTGACCACCCAGCCCTCTTTGATTTCCAGAAAGTCAGAATCTCCATTTTCTCTTTGGCAGCACATTTCTTCAGACAAATCAGTTCTAAAACTTATGCATTAGGGTAACAGATGGCAGCGGGAGGAAATTCTTCTTTTCCAGGGGGTCTTTTCTCATCCTGCAGATTAGACTGTTTTGTTTCTATCCATTCTTCATTACATGCTGCTCCAAGGAGTGATACGGCCAGTTCCTCCTTTCCAGGTGGGGAAAGGATTTTATTCAATGTTGTGTGCTGGGTCACCACACAGGGTATTTTAGGAAAAAAGTCTTCAAAAAGATCCAAAGACATTTTGTAATAGATCAGGGAGAGGTCACCTCTAAGAAGCCTATAAGAAACATTTAATGGAGATCCCAAAGCCTTTCAGGCTAGCTCAAATTTCTATCTATATGATTTTTCTAATAAGGAATCATTGTACTTTCCCATGTTCTTTCAGCTAGATCATTTAAAGCCTACGAAGTGTAGTGTTATATTCAGCAACAATTAGTATATGTAAGGTATAAAATGGGACAATCATCTACCCTGAATAACTACACAATCATATTACAATTAAATAGGTTAAAGAATATGGTTTTCTGATTCTGGCAAATACGCAAAACATAAATTTATCTACTGCTTCAATTATCAGTATGTCACATGAGCATCTCTCATTTGATGCATTTGCACTATTGAGTAGGGCCTGCAATTTATATTGAAATTACTTATTATCTAAATGAGAACATTCTAGAAGGCTGTAAATTAATTGGAAGCTTTGTCTCCAATGTTAATTATTATTATATTCTGTTAATAGCATGATAAAATTGGATTCATCACATATTCTAATACTTCTTTATAATGCAATAAGTCAAACTGGTTTCAAAAATGTTGATAATTCTGCACCTCATTTTATGTGCATTGCAATTAACATGTTTCACATGATAGACACAGAAATTATCCAGACTGCACATTTCACGTGCTTTTTTCATTGGTTAAACTGTTACTTGAGGGATACTTAAATACATAGTGAATTTCTGGCAAGACTGCAATTCTGCATAACTACAAGTACTGCTGGTGTTTCCCTGCAGGGTGAAGAAAGTAAACCTATGTTTTGTGTCCATGTGTTGCTTAAACTGATAGAGCTGATTTCTGTTTTACCTGTTCCATTTTGTTTTCTGTTTTAAGAAATCTGCTTGGCTTGGTGTTTTTGTTCTATGTGAGAGACAGACACTTAAATTGTCTAGGCTGCACATTTTACACTTTTTTTCATTGGTTAAATGATTTTCAAGGTCTTTGTATTTTCTGACAAGACTGCAAGCCTGCCTAACTACAAGAACTGCTGGTTATTCCCTGCCAGTTATTTTTTTCATCCACCCTCCCAGTTCTTCATTTTTTTAAACCTGGTGATTTCAAACTGCTCACCCTTACTATAAATTGAGCTTTATATGCTCCTCCCTTTCGAAACTGCTGCTTTGTTTATTTGTCCTTCCTTGTATTATTTTTGAAAAAAGTGCATTCTGCCTCTCATTGTCTGACCTACTGATTTACTTGGTCTGAATTCATTATCTAGCTAGCTGTTTGATAAAGTAGTGTATTTTTACACTTCAGTGATCATTTTTTAGTGTTCTTACATAAAGAGGTCTGTGGATTTTTCCATTTAGGGGTACTGGGTATTAACCTGGTTTATTTAGGTTGGGTAAACACTTGAGATTTCTGCATGTCATTTTATTGGCTGGATGGCTTATTAATCAGCTTATTTTGTTTTTAGTGCTTTTATAAATTCTGTACAACTGATTGGCTCTTGGCTCATTTCTACAAAACAAAGTACTTTTATTGAATGATCACACTTTTATAAGTTGTTTAAAGTACACTGCTGTATCCGTATCTTTAAGTTTGTTTGTGGTAGCATTTCACTCTGGACACTCCTTTACTGTGCTTTTACGGTAAGAGGACTGGGATTATTCATCTAGTGCCAGCAGGTGTTTACCTAGTCTATCTGAGCTGAAAGTAAAATAACACAGCAAGACAGCAACCCAAGCAAAAGGAACCTAAAACCTATAAAGCAATAAAAGTAAACATTCTCCATAATGGTTTAATAAGTATCTTTACTGGAGTAAAATCATCTGACAGATAACCACTGTGGCGTCATGTAACATTTAGTAATGTTTATATACTTTTTAAAGCCATTAACAACATTGTTTATTGTAGAACAATAACTCATGAATATTAAGCAGAAAAAAAGACAGAGCAGACCAGGTTGTGATTGGTTCAGCTAGCTAGAACAATTAGCCTAAGTATGTAAAGGGGTTAGTGTGACTGGATGGAGGGCTGTGTAAATGAGGGGTTCATCTGTGTGGATAAGCTGCGATATGAATAATGAGTTGGCCCAAAATGACTGGACTCTGGAGTAGACGTTAGGCCAATCAGGGACTAGAAAAGTTGACCTATTGGGGTGTAGGGGGGAGGTTTGTGGCCAATGAAAAGGATTATGATGTGGACTCAGGGAGGTGGAGATTGGGCTGTGTGCTTTAGTAGTGGGTGTCCTGGACTGGATGGCACTTCTGTGAAAAGCTTCAATGGGAATTCTGGTGAGGGAGTGAAGTGATTGGGCGTACTTGGTGGACAGCATGTTTCATTGGGATCCTCAGAAAGGTGCAAAACCAACACCTAGTGCATTAATTACTAGAAGTAATGTTATACAATATTTCCTATCAGTACCCGATCCATAATATATTAATTTCCTATTTCAATCATCATTCACTTTTTTTATGCTTCCTTCCCCTATTGTCACATAACATAGTTTTGCAGCTTGTACACAGGAACTTTCATCAGACAGCATGCAATACAGCTCCTATGTTCAGTTTAATATAAACTTTATCTTAGAAAAATATCTCAAAAAGGAGTGATCTTAGTAAACACCATTGGTTCCGCCTGTTTGAGAGCCAGGTTACTCCCACTCGTAACTTTTTTTGCATTCTGTTGTTTAAGCAAGGCTTTATCCATCAGTTCTTTTACTGGTGAGTGGTATGCAGAGAGAGCAGTCACTGTTACTCTTATCCTATAACTGGAAGTCTGTCAGAATTGGTGTGTAACTTTCTGGAAATTAGCTGCTGTCTAAAAGCGTAAACAATTAATTTAGAACTAGACCACGAGTCTGTAGCTATACTCACCACTTTTTATCAAGTGACTGACTGGCAGCTGTCCAGAACATGTTGTTGTAAAATTGTTTTCTAGAACATTTTATTTTTATTTATTTCCAGTTTGATTACCGGGGAAGTCCACTGGGCCCTGAGTCCCGTTTTCAGTGGAGGCCCGGGGAGAAAAGCTCCAGCTACATGCTTAATGTAATATATACAGCTCACCATAGAAATGACATACATTTCTATTTTATTGTAGCTGTAGCTGTTCATGCTGCATACCTCTCCTCTACAAGAAAGGGTAACTCACTTCAGTGATTCAAAGATTCCTCCCTACCTGCCCCCTTGGTTAAAAGTCTATTTTGTGAGGTTAAAGAGAATGAGGAACTCCAGCATTTGAAATGGGACTAAAACATGAAAGGGTTCAAAAAAGTCTAACCTTCCCATAATGTTCTATTGAGAAACAGTGCATGGCTTGGAATAAAGTGCTATAGTATTAGATTATTTTTCACCATTTTTCTGCTGTGTGTGCACTCCTGTTTATGTGTATGTCTTTTTCTTTTTTCATATATAAGCTTATTATCAGTTATGGAATCAAATAAGCATCCTGCTTCTGTAACTTTGTCAGGAGTTGTAGTTCATAGTTCATATGTCAATACTAGGCTAACTGCCATTATAGGCTACTTTAAGCCCAGCCTATTTTCTCATTTGAGAATCAAACCCTGCACTTTGTGTTTGCAAGCAAAACACCTTAATCATTATGCCAACTCCCAACCCCTAACTGGATATTAATTAATTAGTACTCAGTGCTAGCTTCCTTACTTGTGGGCCTTGCTACTACTTATAGCAGTACTGACAAGTTGTGTAAATCAAAATAGATTGCAGAAGGGTGACTGGGAATCATGGTCAAGGAAGGATTGGTTTAGTACCACATCAACTTTCATCTCCTGACTTATTAGAGTAGTTGCACTAGATAGGACCTCTTTAATTATAGGAAAGTTGTCATTACTGTTAGGGGGAATTTATTTTGTGTAATGAAGCATGCAGATTTATGTTGATTTGGAGCATAGTGGCTAAGATTTTGCAATTAGAATTTGCAGTAGGGTAATACTAAATCATATGTGGACATGACAGCAATACCACCAGCTCTTCTGGTGGGTCTGTCTTCTCTGTTGATATTTTATTGTATCCTGGGGACAATTTCTGCATTTTTTTATTTCAGGATTTAATCAAGTTTCTGTTAGTACAACTATATTAGGTGAGTGTTGATCCATCCAAACCTGGAGTTCAGTAAATTTGTTGCAGAGTTTTCTTATATTAAAGTTGCAAAATGTTAAGCCTAAGGTGCTGAAACTATTTTGGGGATGTACCTGTACTCTGGGATAATGGTTGTCTTACTGGGGTTCTTTGTCCTATATTAATTTAACTGTAGACTCACCACCCAGTGGAGGAAAAACTATTTTGTGGAGGAAGGGAACAATCTTAAAGGTGGAGACACAAGGGTTATAAGGATAATGACTATTTATTATAAACATTAGCTAACAGAAATGCTCATCTTGGGGGCGGAGCGTAGATGGCCAACTGAGAGCAATGAATTTTGAGAGTTCCATAAACTAGTATAATAATATAGGAACATTTTATTATTTTCAAGTTTAAAACATCAGAAGTCTAAGATAAGATAAACAACCAAACTACATAAATATCAATTTTGGTAGAGATGTACAAAAATTTTCCTGTCAAGTAACTTGGAGATATATTGAGTCACTGAATATGAACAACTGAAGGAATTCTTATCCAGATACTGCTTTGAAAAAAGAACTGCAATTGATGACATCTACCTTTCAGGAATCTTTGAAGATGGATAGCTTTAAAAATGTTTTAGAAAACCTCAGATTAAAGTCTCAAAAACAGACTGATACTCTTAAGGAACTATCACAGCAGCACCATACAAAAATAACAAATATAGACACTTCTCTAAATAACATTGATGGGAGACTCAAAGAGGAAGAATTCCAAAAAGGATTTCTGCTTAAACAGAATACATGGCTGCTTAACAAAATAGATGACTTAGAAAACAGAGAAAGGAGAAACAATATAAGGATCTTTGGTCTGCCTGAAAACACTGAAGGAGAAGATATTATTTAATTCTTAACAACCTGGATTCCAGAATTTTTAGACTTGAGAGAGGGACTTTCATTTGGAATTGAAAGGGTGTATAGAGGACTGAGGAAACCTGCTTCTAACTCAACAAATACTCCACCTAGATCCATAGTTATAAAATTTCTTTCATTTCTGGACAAGGAACTAATATTAAAATCTGAAAATGAAAGTAATACCCTTGTGACAGCTAAAGGTTGCTCTGCGGCAAATAAACAAGCAAAAGACAAAAATCCAAGAGTAAACCACCATGGATATGGAACCACACTTTAAAATACTTTATTACACGTTAAATAAAAGGAGCTGTAACTATGATGAGCACTTTCGGCTATTCAGTCTTCTTCAGATCAGATGAAAACTAGCTCCATTCTCAAATTAAAAACAGTTGTTTAACCAAAAAGTGAAGACCAGGAAGCTCACATTTTGAAAGAAGGTGGACTCCGTTCTTCCTTGAAGTAAACCATCACAGTAAAAATAAGGTCTTAAAACGTTTAAAAATAAACAGAATTTATAAAGTGGTTTATAAAATTTTATTGAGCTGTTTACTCATAATATTAGTTATTGCCTGGGGGTCTGTCCACTCTCATGTTGATGGTCCATTCTGTTTCTATTTTCTCTGTCAAATTATAAATGTCACCTTCACAACTTCCAAGTTGTATAAGGTCTATGACCATAAATTTGAAGGAATGTGTACTGTTCAATAATATATGATTTGCCAGAGCATTTTTCTTATCTACATTTTGTATGTCACATAGATGCTACATCTACGTGACATAAAAAATGTAGATAAGAAAAATGCTCTGGTAAAATCATATATTATTGAACAGTACAATTTATGGTCATAGACCTTATACAACTTGGAAGTCGTGGAGGTGACATTCATAATTTGACAGAGAAAATAGAAACGGAATGGATCATCAACATGAGAGCGGACAGACCCCCAGGCATTAATAATATTGTTCCGTTAAAACCGTTGCTTAAAAGTAGGGGATTAAGTGTTCAGTAAGGTTGTTGAGTACAACACTAACCAAAACTGAACTAATATTATGAGTAAATGGCTCAATAAAATTTTATAAACAACATTATAAATTCTATTTATTTTTAAAGGTTTTAAGACCTTATTTTTACTGTGATGGTTTACTCCAAGGAAGAACGGAGTCCACCTTCTTTGAAAATGGTACAGCATTTGTCATTGTTTTTATTTAAAAAAAGAAGAGTGTCTTAAACAACTGAGAAACAGTAATGATTTATTCAGAATGTTCAAAGAATCCAGTAATTCTTCACAAACAAAGGTAGGTCAAGATGGGTTACTATTTATATTATATACAAGCCAATCAAAGCAACAAATAATATAAACATAGAAGTTTCTATTCCCCTATTTGAACTCAATGAATATTTATCTTGTTCATTTTTTATTGTTTTTACTTATAATAATTTAAGTAATTAATTAATTAACTAATTCAACAAGGTACCATTCATCAGAGTTCAGACTCAAATGTAACACATTGACATCATATATAATAACAGTAACAGTAGAGTGTTTTGAAAAAAAATGCTGACATGGAGACTAATGCCTTCTTCAGTTAAAGTATGATTTAGAAATGTCATATATATCCTGGTTAAATAATAGTAGCAAGCTCTTAGTACAAATGCCATCATTATTCTGTCTAAATATAGTTAATATCAATTATGGCAGGTATCACACCTACGAGTGCTGTTTGATCAATCCTGATATGGTGTGCGTGGATGCAGCTATGTTGGGCAGCTAGTACATATATAATAACAGTAACAGTAGAGTGTTTTGAAAAAAAAAATGCTGACATGGAGACTAATGCCTTCTTCAGTTAAAGTATGATTTAGAAATGTCATATATATCCTGGTTAAATAATAGTAGCAAGCTCTTAGTACAAATGCCATCATTATTCTGTCTAAATATAGTTAATATCAATTATGGCAGGTATCACACCTACGAGTGCTGTTTGATCAATACTGATATGGTGTGCGTGGATGCAGCTATGTCGGGCAGCTAGTACAAATATCATTATTATTCTGTCTAAACATAGTTAATATCAATTATGGCAGGTATCATAGCTTCAAGTACTGTTTGATCAATCCTGATATGGTGTGCGTGGGATGCAGCTGTGTCTGGCAGCTGTTGTATAATGACATTTTGGTCTCCGGGAAGCTGTGGGTTGCAACTTGTGATCGAGGTTTACTGATGCTTGTGTATTAGGAAGAGACATTTGGTGTTTTAGCCTGGATCCAGGTGAAGTGGGTGGATAAAACTGTGATGTGGGATATTTTGGCAGAGAATCGCTTGCTTATACAAGTGCAGAGTGAGAGATGGGAAGGCTGGAAGAATGTGTTATCTCTTGTTGTGGCTGCTTGTTGGGAGTTTTTTTTTTTTTATCTGTTTGCTCTCCTTTCTTTTCCAGGCTGCTGCCTTGCTGATAGGGAGGGAATTTAGGCTTGAAGCTGCAATGAACTGAAGCTTTGCTTCAGGTGCATTGTGAGCCTCTGGTATGCAGTAACAGAAACAGACGCTCCCAGGTTGCTATGGTAATGGAGACAGAGTGACGATAATGCTTAACTGCTCTGTGGAGCCTCCAAGATGATTCTTGGCAATGTTTTAGGTTTAAAAAAAATATATATATATATATATATATATATATATATATATATATATATATATATATATATATATATTTAATAAAAGGGCTGTTTTAAACCATATGTACACATATTCATGGTCTCCCAACACTTCATTTAGCTCATTAAGGTGATTCATGATTAAAAATAATAATAAGCACAATTTTATATTTAAAATGTATTTTGGTCCAAACACATTAAGGACTTACATAAGTGTGGAAGTCTGAGTTATTGTAAAAGACTAAGAGCACTTGGTCTTGTGCAGAACCCTTTGCAGTGGTCTGAGAGGTGAGCTTGCTCAGACGTGTTGGGCATATGGGGACAGCTGATTCTAGGGGTGTTTGGGGTTGCAGAGAAGTTCTAGAGGGTCATCAGATTTCCTTCAAGGAAATAGCTGTGGGAATGGAAGGTGTGGTGAGAGGTTCACTAGCAGAGTGGCCACTGCATGGAACAGGCTGGTAAAATGGAACAGGACAACTATTGGTTTGGCTATTTTAAGAACAGCCTGGAAACACACCATATGAACTAGTGAATGGTATTCTGGCAAAACTGGATGGGTATTGTTGCCCATGCTTGAAGTACTGATATGTGTGCATGTAAGGATGGAAATATAACAAATAAGAAACTAGAAAAGTCATAATTTAAAGTCTAAGGACTGTATAAACATGCTTGGAAGGAGCTAATAATAAGAATAATCATTACAGCTTGTAGTCTGTCAAATAACTAAGCAACAGCCAAAAAAAAAACACATACACAAACAATAGTTATGCTGTTGTTGTTGTCTTTCGGCTTTTCCCGATTAGGGATCGCCACAGCGGAACTCCAGTCCGCTAATGATAGGCAGTAGATTTTCACGAACGCCAAGGTGCCAGCTCGACGTCCAACCTTCAACGAAGGCACACCCATTTACGCATGTCTTTCGAATGCCCACCCAACTGTGAGGAGGACATGCAGATTCCACACAGAAGGCACTCCCCACACTCCAGCCAAGAATCTAATGGGAGAACCTCTTGCTGTGAGGCAACAACGCTACCGCTGCACCACCACGGATTACACAAACAATAGTTATGTAATGTATGATTTTAGTAAATCTAGACATAAAATATATAATTGTCATATAAGATGAAGCAGTCTGCTGAATTTAGACATTAAAGACAGGATTTAATAACATGGGGGTGTGCATAATAACACTAATGTCTTAAGTTGTCATAAATGACATAGACTACATTGAACATCAAGCATGATCATTTTCTTATATAAGTAAATATGCATAACAAGTCATGTAATTCCTTTAACTTGAATTGTAGATTTTGTAACCCATCTTGACCATATACAATACATAAGCAGTTACCAAGGTAACTAATGTTTACACATGACATCAAACTGACAATGTTGTTCAAGAGAAACAATAGAAGCCTGAACTTGAAACATCACAGAATGTAGCAATCATATTCTGAACAAATAGTATTAAATTGACAATAGACACTCAGTTTAATAACATGGGCTTGTGTATAGTAACACTACTGTTTTAACTTGTCATAAATGACATACACTATATTTAACATCAAGGGGAAGCATGATGATTTTCTCATATAAGTAAATGTGCATAAGTCATATAATTGCTTTAACTTGAATTGTGGTTTTGTAACCCATCTTGACCATACATAATACTTAAGCTGTTACCAAGGTAACTAATGTTTTATACATGACATCAAACTGACAAAGTTGTTCAAGGGAAACAATAGAAGCCTGAACTAGGAATGTCACAGAATGTAACAATCACATTCTGAACAAATAGTATTAAATTGACAATAATCCCTCAGTTTAACCTTTGCTGATCATACAAAATAGAATGTTGCCATTTAAATCTAAAAACTTCCAGTATATGCCATAAAATGGCAGTTTACGAATATGGAAAGAGAACTTGTAATCATTAATCACAATAAGTGAATTTGTTGTTTTAACCTATAATTTCACTCATTTTATAATAAGAAATGACAGATATGAAAATCCTTATGTGTAGGAAATGGAGGAAGAGGGATGCACCGATAATTAAAATGCACTAACTTTCATTAATATTCACATAAAACAAACATGATGCTTTGTGTAAGTTAGCAACAAATGAAGTGATCACTTAAATGTTGGCAAACAATGAAATATAACTTCTGATATATCCAGTAAAATACATTGTATTATAAACATTAGGGACATATATTACCATCTATTTATATTAAGTAATAAGTTTTGAAAGACTTCATCAATAAGGGTGAATATATTAAATAAGTGTATGCTATAAATCTTTTGCTGAGGTTTTATATATGATACATCCTACTTTACTATGATTGAATTGCTTGTCATCTATCTTTCATGTAAATAATTGTTTATACAATAAGTAGACATTTATATTGTATTAGAATTCTGTCTAATCAACAATAGTACTATATCTGTTCAAAATATAAATATTGCTTATTCCTATTACAAATATTCTCCATATGATAATTCAATTTTGGAGCTCAGATGTTCTGGATTGTCTAGGTACGACTGATAATTTGATGGACTTAGGTTTATCCCTCAGATTAGGAATGATTTTCATTCCATGGCTAGTGCAGATCTCAGTTTTGTTAACATTTATTAATTTAAATTTATTTCACAAAATAATTTTTAGTATGTCTGACCAAAGCATTACTTTATTGGTAAACACTCAAAGTACAAAACTGATAATTTCCTTTAAAAGCTCAAACATATACTTTATAGTTATCAGAGGAAAATGTTTAATAGTCACAATAAAATAAAAAATACATAGTCTAAATAACCTAAGATGGATTTAACTTTAACTTTAAATACAAATGGCTTAAACAATCCTAGCAAGAGATCAAATCTTCTGAAATATTTAAAACTGAACAAAGCACAAATAGTCTTCCTTCAAGAAGCTCCTTTCAAAAGAAATGACAATTACAAATTGAATCCTAAGGAATATATGTTATTGGTGCAAGCCACTTATAAGACAAAAGGGGTAACAATTTTATGGAAAACAAATATGATTAACCCAGAAATCATTTATAAGTATGAAGATAAAGAAGGCCTTATGGTATTAGTAATAGTTAAATATAGTAACATAATATGGACCCTAGCCAATCTATACTGGTTCTCAGGCATTGGAAAAGGAACTGTTAAAAATACTTGGATTTCATTTCCAATAATTATAAAGGCAACTTAATATTAGGAGGAGATTTTAACTGTATATTTGATATTTCTGAAACTACAAATGAAAGACCTCTGCGTACATCTACTGTATCAAAAACTTTAAACAAGTGGGTAGAATCATTTCATCTTGTAGATACTTTCAAATTTAAAGAAGATAAATCTTTGTTGGTTTCCCATCAAGATCACAGATTTGGTACCCAAACTATAATAGATAAAACATTTGCTGCTCATTATATACACTCTAAAATCATTAATTTTTCAATCACTCCCTGCCCCTTTTCAGACCACAATTCATCAATACTAAAACTTCAAAATGGGTACAAACCATTTATCTTTAACTCCAGAATTCCAGCATATATAACAAAAATTAAAGAGTTCAAACCCTGGTTATTATCTGAATTACAGTTCTTTTTAGATATTAATGACACCACAGAGATAAATAAAATAATGATATGGGACTCATTAAAAGCTTACATGTATGGTAAAACCCTAATTTGGTATAAAAAAATCAGAGAATGGGATTCTGAATTATTAGATCTACAATCCAAACTTTTATCAGTAAAAGCTGAAAAAATCAAAATCATTTGGAGATGAAAAAGAAAGTAGAAGTATTAAATAATAAATACAATGAAATTCTAACACATAAAACTAGTTAACCATTAGAAAAACTAAGAATTAATACCTTGGTCACTTCTCCCAAATATCTACATAATTTATCCACAAGAATCAAAATACAATCAAAAGCTAATAACATTAAAAGTATCTTCCATGAAAGGAAAGGGAAAAATGTTTCGGATATAGGTGACATTCTTGATGCCTATAGAAATCACTATATGGAACATTTCCAAAAAGAAAACATACATATTGATCAAGTAAATCTATATGAAAAATGTTCTAATATATGTTGTTGTTGTCTTTCGGCTTTTCCCGATTAGGGATCGCCACAGCGGAACTCCAGTCCGCTAATGATAGGCAGTAGATTTTCACGAACGCCAAGGTGCCAGCTCGACGTCCAACCTTCAACGAAGGCACACCCATTTACGCATGTCTTTCGAATGCCCACCCAACTGTGAGGAGGACATGCAGATTCCACACAGAAGGCACTCCCCACACTCCAGCCAAGAATCTAATGGGAGAACCTCTTGCTGTGAGGCAACAACGCTACCGCTGCACCACCACGGATTACACAAACAATAGTTATGTAATGTATGATTTTAGTAAATCTAGACATAAAATATATAATTGTCATATAAGATGAAGCAGTCTGCTGAATTTAGACATTAAAGACAGGATTTAATAACATGGGGGTGTGCATAATAACACTAATGTCTTAAGTTGTCATAAATGACATAGACTACATTGAACATCAAGCATGATCATTTTCTTATATAAGTAAATATGCATAACAAGTCATGTAATTCCTTTAACTTGAATTGTAGATTTTGTAACCCATCTTGACCATATACAATACATAAGCAGTTACCAAGGTAACTAATGTTTACACATGACATCAAACTGACAATGTTGTTCAAGAGAAACAATAGAAGCCTGAACTTGAAACATCACAGAATGTAGCAATCATATTCTGAACAAATAGTATTAAATTGACAATAGACACTCAGTTTAATAACATGGGCTTGTGTATAGTAACACTACTGTTTTAACTTGTCATAAATGACATACACTATATTTAACATCAAGGGGAAGCATGATGATTTTCTCATATAAGTAAATGTGCATAAGTCATATAATTGCTTTAACTTGAATTGTGGTTTTGTAACCCATCTTGACCATACATAATACTCAAGCTGTTACCAAGGTAACTAATGTTTTATACATGACATCAAACTGACAAAGTTGTTCAAGGGAAACTATAGAAGCCTGAGCTAGGAATGTCACAGAATGTAACAATCACATTCTGAACAAATAGTATTAAATTGACAATAATCCCTCAGTTTAACCTTTGCTGATCATACAAAATAGAATGTTGCCATTTAAATCTAAAAACTTCCAGTATATGCCATAAAATGGCAGTTTACGAATATGGAAAGAGAACTTGTAATCATTAATCACAATAAGCGAATTTGTTGTTTTTAACCTATAATTTCACTCATTTTATAATAAGAAATGACAGATATGAAAATCCTTATGTGTAGGAAATGGAGGAAGAGGGATGCACCGATAATTAAAATGCACTAACTTTCATTAATATTCACATAAAACAAACATGATGCTTTGTGTAAGTTAGCAACAAATGAAGTGATCACTTAAATGTTGGCAAACAATGAAATATAACTTCTGATATATCCAGTAAAATACATTGTATTATAAACATTAGGGACATATATTACCATCTATTTATATTAAGTAATAAGTTTTGAAAGACTTCATCAATAAGGGTGAATATATTAAATAAGTGTATGCTATAAATCTTTTGCTGAGGTTTTATATATGATACATCCTACTTTACTATGATTGAATTGCTTGTCATCTATCTTTCATGTAAATAATTGTTTATACAATAAGTAGACATTTATATTGTATTAGAATTCTGTCTAATCAACAATAGTACTATATCTGTTCAAAATATAAATATTGCTTATTCCTATTACAAATATTCTCCATATGATAATTCAATTTTTGGAGCTCAGATGTTCTGGATTGTCAAGGTACGAGTGATAATTTGATGGACTTAGGTTTATCCCTCAGATTAGGAATGATTTTCATTCCATGGCTAGTGCAGATCTCAGTTTTGTTAACATTTATTAATTTAAATTTATTTCACAAAAGAATTTTTAGTATGTCTGACCAAAGCATTACTTTATTGGTAAACACTCAAAGTACAAAACTGATAATTTCCTTTAAAAGCTCAAACATATACTTTATAGTTATCAGAGGAAAATGTTTAATAGTCACAATAAAATAAAAAATACATAGTCTAAATAACCTAAGATGGATTTAACTTTAACTTTAAATACAAATGGCTTAAACAATCCTAGCAAGAGATCAAATCTTCTGAAATATTTAAAACTGAACAAAGCACAAATAGTCTTCCTTCAAGAAGCTCCTTTCAAAAGAAATGACAATTACAAATTGAATCCTAAGGAATATATGTTATTGGTGCAAGCCACTTATAAGACAAAAGGGGTAACAATTTTATGGAAAACAAATATGATTAACCCAGAAATCATTTATAAGTATGAAGATAAAGAAGGCCTTATGGTATTAGTAATAGTTAAATATAGTAACATAATATGGACCCTAGCCAATCTATACTGGTTCTCAGGCATTGGAAAAGGAACTGTTAAAAAATACTTGGATTTCATTTCCAATAATTATAAAGGCAACTTAATATTAGGAGGAGATTTTAACTGTATATTTGATATTTCTGAAACTACAAATGAAAGACCTCTGCGTACATCTACTGTATCAAAAACTTTAAACAAGTGGGTAGAATCATTTCATCTTGTAGATACTTTCAAATTTAAAGAAGATAAATCTTTGTTGGTTTCCCATCAAGATCACAGATTTGGTACCCAAACTACAATAGATAAAACATTTGCTGCTCATTATATACACTCTAAAATCATTAATTTTTCAATCACTCCCTGCCCCTTTTCAGACCACAATTCATCAATACTAAAACTTCAAAATGGGTACAAACCATTTATCTTTAACTCCAGAATTCCAGCATATATAACAAAAATTAAAGAGTTCAAACCCTGGTTATTATCTGAATTACAGTTCTTTTTAGATATTAATGACACCACAGAGATAAATAAAATAATGATATGGGACTCATTAAAAGCTTACATGTATGGTAAAACCCTAATTTGGTATAAAAAAATCAGAGAATGGGATTCTGAATTATTAGATCTACAATCCAAACTTTTATCAGTAAAAGCTGAAAAAATCAAAATCATTTGGAGATGAAAAAGAAAGTAGAAGTATTAAATAATAAATACAATGAAATTCTAACACATAAAACTAGTTTACCATTAGAAAAACTAAGAATTAATACCTTGGTCACTTCTCCCAAATATCTACATAATTTATCCACAAGAATCAAAATACAATCAAAAGCTAATAACATTAAAAGTATCTTCCATGAAAGGAAAGGGAAAAATGTTTCGGATATAGGTGACATTCTTGATGCCTATAGAAATCACTATATGGAACATTTCCAAAAAGAAAACATACATATTGATCAAGTAAATCTATATGAAAAATGTTCTAATATAAAAAAAACAGAAAAATTAAAACTAGATCTGCAAGCACCCATATCCTACAAAGAAATTACAGATACAATAAAAGGGGGAAAATAATAAAGTTCCAGGTATAGATGGCAAAATTTTGTTAATATATAAACTTTTTCCTTTAAAGATACTCTCCCTGTTCCATAAAACTATATTAGAAATTCAGTCACAAGCTTTAATACCACCCTCTTAGAGATATTCCTTAATCAAACCAATCCTAAAGGAAAATAAAACTAAACCTCTGTACCTCATATAGACCTATGTCATTAAGTAATAACTACAAGATATTTATGACAATTATTAACTAACAGAATGAAAATACCACTATCCAAAACAATAAATAATGATCAAACTGGATTTATATATCATAGACACACACATGACAATATTAAAAGGATAATTTCTCTTATAGATTATGTTAATAAAGAAAGTACACATCCATAATTGGCTTAGAATGGAAAAAGCCCTTGATTCCCTAAATTGGGCCTATTTATTCAAAATTCTAATGCTATTTGAATTTCATGCATCCTTTGTTCATCTCCTAAAGAATATATATGTACAAATAATTTAGCATATGTCAAGTTAGGTCCTTTTACCTCTGAATCTACACATATAACAAAAGGCACTAAACAAGGATGTACCATGTCACCAATTCTATTTGTTCTGGCTATTGAAATATTGGCAGATTCAAGTCGTAACAATATAAAAATCAATGGAATATATGTTTATGAACAATACAATTCTAAAGTAATGCTATTTGCTGATAACATATTACTAACAGTATCTAATACAAAAGAGACATTAGAAGAATTAGATATACTAATTGACAAATTTCACATGACTTCAGAACTCCATTTCAATAAATCAAAATCAAATTTTTTATTTTTTAAATAAAAAAGAACTGCAGACTAAGGGGGAATCACATCATATGGAAACAAGAATCTAACTTAAAATATCTAGGAATTGAGTTATGCAAGGATAATAATGAATTAGTCTCAAAAACTAAAATAATATCATCAATACAATTAAAATCTCTGTGGAAAAATGGAATAAAATAATATTAACACTTGAAGATAGACTACAGTTAATAAAAATGTTTTTACTGCCCAAGATCCTATATATAGCCTTGGCAATACAACTGTTACCAGAAAGGAATATACTTAAAGAAATAAATTCATGCCTAATAAAATGTTATGGTTTCCCAAAAGAAACAGAACAGCTTTAATACATCATATCAGACCATGGAAACAGGGAGGATTAAACTTACCTGATATAGAAACATATGTAAAAGCATCAATATCTAAAACAATCTCAGATCGGATAAGTACAAATTACATTGCAAATTGGAAAGAATTACTAACTGTAATATCAATAAATGAACTTGATTTACCAAAGAAAAATTCAAACAACAGATAAAAACAATTTGCCATGGCACATATAATGTATTAGTATGCAAAATAACATAACTAAACCCATTAAAACTCGTATGATTAATTATTACATTGATTCATTTAGGAAAATTATTAATGTAAATATAGATTTAAAAACCTGGTTTGGTCTTTTAACACCATTTATAGTCACAAAGAACTTTCCACATAAAATATATCGAGAAATTATTAGTTCTTGGGAACAGAAAGGATTTGTTTGTTGGCTCCAATGTATCAAAGAACTAAAAGTTTTAGATATGCAAGTAATAAAAACAACATACAAAATTCCACAACAGGACTGGCTAACATTACAAAGTATTCTGTCATATTCACATGATTTAATTAGAATAATTAACAATTCTTCATTTAAAGAGATACCTAAATTTACGAAATCCATATATGAAATCATATATAATGACTTTGACATGGGAAACAGTACTTCAAAATTTTACAAAATATTGATAAACTATAAAACAACACCCAAAACCTCATATTAGAAATATATAACAAAAGGACACTCGATACAGTTAATTGAAGATATTAAAACAAATATCTTATTATCGATAAAATATACATTCTTTACACAATACTGGAAATTTTTTAAATGGAAATGCTTGCAGAAAGCATTCTTAACCCCAGATAGAATCAGTAAAATTAGTTCTTCCATAAAAGGAATATGTTGAAGATGTGAGCAAGTACACAATGCAGATTGGAACCACATTTTCTTTGATTATGTTAAAATTAAGCCATTTTGGAATGTATTAACTTTCTATAAGCTTTATTTAATGAATCATTTTATTTAACTAAAGCTCTTATATTATTAAATGTGAATGAAGGTCCTCATTTGAATAGGTCAAACATGTATCTAGTATGGACTATACTTGCAATTTCAAGGAAGTGTATAACAAGAAGATGGAATATAAACACAATACCAACTTTGGAAGACTTCTACAGCCTACTGAAGACCACAGCATTATTGGAAATTAAAACCAAAGAACTAAAAATTTATCCAAAGCCATTTATCAACAACACTTGAGAAAAAGTCTTATCATTGATTGATACTATACAATAATTGATCAGACACTCTGATAATGAATTGGACATCCTTATAAAGTAACTGTATACATTAAGATATGTTATAGTGTCAGGCTAATGTAAATAGTGTACATAGTTATTTAAGATGTTATGTATAAATACTGTGGAATTCATTCAAATGTATTTGAAAAATAAAAATTTTGAGGAGAAATGCTCACCTTCCTTCCATATGACACTACAAAGAAATGCAACTTATTTTCATAATTGTATCCTGCATTATTTCAAGTCTTATATCCATTTGAATTGAAAACCTACATAGACCTGGGAATAGCACAAGTTGAACTTGGTTTGGAAGCAGGAGAAGATGATGAAGGAACAAGCTGTCAGCAGGTGTAGAAATGCAAACAATACATTTCAAGGGGGAGATGTCTGCAAAACCCTTTCAGGTTATCAAAAGAAAATAATGGATAAAACAAAGGAATGAAACAATTTTCAAAAAACTGTGATATTCCTTAAAAAACAATGCACTGGGAACACCTTTCTGAGGACAGTAGTTCAAAAAAGGATGACTGTCTGTATGAACTAGGGTGTGACATCACCAAAATGTGAGTTGCATTCTTAACACTTTAAAATACTTGAAATTACAAAGGACCTTACAAAATATAACTATTTCATTAACATAGATGCAATAATATAAATACATTCTGAAGACATCTTGACAAATAAAAGAGATTAGTAATTAGTAATCCCAGTGGTTATTTAAAGGAGTGTTTGGTGGTTAATTTTTTATGTACTAAATCTAATAATGAATTGTGATGCTCTACTCTAATTTTCTAATACTTTTCTATCTGGGTCATGCCTGAAAGGGTCAGTAGACTTACCTATCTAGTTACCAGACTGTAAATTTAAAAAATAGAAAAATGCTGCATGTTTCAGATCCTTTATGTCTTCAGAATAAAATTTTGTGGATATGGGAGATGAACAAAAATCGTACTACACAGAAACATTTGCACTTTCCACATGTGCCTGTCCATCACACCAGTCTTCTGAACAAATTCATAATCAAATTATGACTGTCAGCTAAATATCTCTCTTGCAGTAAATGACTAAGCTATTGACATAACTACAAAGCTGATCACTTACACTTGGTTAAAACTTCTGTGAAGCCAAGTACACTTTGTGCATCCTTGTGATCAAACATGATGTTTTATTATGGAAAATCCTTCACAAGCATTTCAAGGACATATAAGAGTATTCCTGTGTATGGGCCTAGAATTATTAATCTTGGACAGTATATGACTAGCACAAGACCCTAGTCACTGCTCAGAGAAAGCCCATGTACTGCATTCCTTACAGTCAGCCTTACATTTGACTCCATCATTTCTCAGAACAGCATCAATGTTTTTCAGTGAAACTACTGAATCTGTAGGAAGTACCCACCATAACACCACAGCCATGGTATATATGGAAAAAGAATACTCTGCATGGCAGCCAGACCATATATACAAACAACAGTGTGCATGGTGACCATCTCATTTACCAGCACAAATTACTCCTATACAATCCCAGTCCAATGGTGTGCAAGTATCACCTCACTTGCATGTATTATCTCCTGATGGTCAGTTCAGAAGTCTAGTCCCAAAACCAATGCTGTGTACAGTAACAAGAAAAACTAATTATAGGTGGTGTTTTTCAGCCACCCATACAAACCTTTGCTCCTTTTCTCAGCAACAAGATGACACTTCATACCCCAAGATCCATTATCTATTGATAGTTGAAGTCCATACAAACTCTGTAAATGCTGGGACCATGTGGTAAGAAGCCAACATTTTTATAAGAAAGTACACACACAAAAAAAAAAAAAAATCAGTTTAGTACTTTAAACCATTATACATTAATGACTTCTTCAGAAAAAAAAAACAGTAAATCTAGTCCATTTTATAACTTCCTACCTTTTACTACATGGCAAACATTTATGATCATACTGCACTGTCTCCATGTTTGGTGTTCCAACAGTGGACCTTGATGGCAAGTGGATTCTATAATAGTGTTTTACCTGCCCATTTCACTTTGCTTTTTGTTGTCTTTAAATGTGCTTGATGCCCTCCCTGTATCTTCTGTGTAGTGAATCCATATGGTGCCTCCAAGGGGATTTTAAAGGCTGAGCCATGCTGGGATTTTTTGGGCAACTTGGACAGAAACAGCTCATTGGCAACCACCAGTGCTAAGAGTGGCTTTAGGGCTGAATCTTGGTATTCTTGTGCCGGGTAATTTTCTATAAGATTTATAAATGAACCATCAGTGGAAACAATTTGGACAAGTATTTCCTGGCCCTTTTCTCAGAACATTTGTTCAAAGCCAACTCTACTAGAGTATTAAAGTTTCGGGCAACTTAATGTTAAAGCCTATTCACAATAATGAGGTCATAATCACAGAAATAAGCATGTTGCTAAAATAACATTACATGTTACACCCAGTACATTACACCCCGGGGATCACTTCTGTGTCTCTGCTTGACAGTGGCACAGGAAAATAACTTTCTTGGGTGGCGTAAGCCAGAGAACCTTGTTGGCTAGGCTTACGTAGGCCCTTGGGCTGATAGCCTAGTACCTACCTATGAACCTGTGTGTATTTCTGAGGAAAAGATGAAGATGAAAATATAACTGAAACATCCAGTTAACAAGGGAGCCCGCAGGATTTTTTGCAGGGGGGAGCAAACCCAAGCCCCGCCCATGCATTCCCACCCCTCTTCTGCCCCCGCCCACTCAGCCCCACCCCCTGCAGCCATTCCAGTGTCCCATTACTTGGTTATTTCTCCCCATTTGTCATAGACACTGTTCAAATCTCTGTGTGCATACTGTTTTATGCTTTACTTCTACAATGATTACAGATATCTGGATTTCATTTACAACTTTTATTTCAAATTTTATAACACAAACACTGATAGACATTTACTAAACCTAAACAAAGCAATCGAAACCCACATTCAACAAACATGCATCTGGCCAGTGGCAGGGTAAGTTTACCTTTGGCCTGTTTCCAAATCATAGGCTCCTTGACACATTTTCAGAACCATGCAAAAGTTCTTTGATTCACCTTCCTGACTGTATTAATTATACTACATAATAATTGAATTATATCCCTTGTATAATACAGCACCACTTGTTAGAGTGTGTTTTAAATTTATAGCTCTGAGCATTTTTCCTTTAAGCAATGAAACAAATCATATGAACCAATAAAGACAACCTGCCCAATTCAGAACATTTCAACCATAAAGGGCCACTCAAACTTCTGTCATACAATCCACCAATATCAATCAATATGCAGAATCTCTGCAGAAGTATGTCATCTGAATAATTCCACATTAAAGAGATCTGAAACCAATGAAGAGGTTGTTGCCAGAAAAAACTTTATTTCAGTGTTCATTTACAAATTCAGTGTCTGTTGCCCTTGAAGAATAAATTGCCTGTGCTACATCAAAATAAATGGTAAGTTGGTATATTGCAATAGGGAATGGGTGGCAGGCTGAAAAACAGGTTCATAGTTATTAGATGTCTCATCCAAAGGAGGACATACTAAGAACTGCAGTACCATACCCCCCTTAAAATACAAATGTACATGCTGTACGACTAGAACCTACAGTCCTTTGCATCAAGATGCAAGTATGCTACCTGCTGTACTAACACTGCTTTAAAATTCTCTACCATAATAACGATACCATTTGCTAAGCAAAACAGTTGTACATTTTAAGCAGACTTAGCATGAGCAGCAGTAACCTTTGTTTTCCTTGAAGCTCACAATTCCTTGAAAATGCACTTGAAAATAAATTCCACCTGCTAGGGCATTTCTCTCTCTCTGACACACAAGCACACACACACAAACACACACACACACACACACACACCTCAACTCCTTAGTGCAAGAAACACATAAATAGATTTTTTCAAAGTTACAACAACTGTAAACTCTGTGTGACCATGGTGTGTGTTTGTTTTTGACAGAAAGGTATAAAGGAACTCATGGCTATGTATATAGTTGAAACTCTGTACTGAAGTACTCCCTACCATGATGCTGCTTTAATAGTGTGTTTGCATTCAGAAACTTTTACAGATTTTATACTGAATTTTATAGCTACATGAATTAGAAAATAACCAATTTCCTTTTCAGAGCATAAGCTAAAAAGTCCACTCCTTACAAGCACTGCTTCCCCTGGAAAACATCTATATATGCATCACAGAGACCTAGTTCAAGACCGATGACAGCACTCCTTTAATGCAGGATTTCAATACCTGCCACAAGTTCAGGCCTATCACGAGAGATGAAAAGGTGATGGTGTCTACATATTCTTAAAGAACATTTCATCATCTCCAGACTTGCTAGGTGAGATAATGACATGGAATTCCTCTGCATCCAACTTAGCATTAACAAAACTCCTTACTGTGTCATACCTAACTATAGGTCCCCTCTATGTACCTCATCAGTCCATATCTCCTAACTAATATGGTGTCCCTATGCATTAAGCCAACACCATTATTCCAGGAGACATCAATCACATTTTCTTCCAAAATTGCCATTTTGAGGAAGGATTATTAGGGGAGAGCAACATTGAGCCAAAATTGGGGACAATGGAGAGGTTTGGATATTCCTAATTCTACAAAGCGATTTGCACATACCTCTCAACCTCTTAATGCAGGAAATCTGGACAAGGCCAAATATATTGGGGGAACATACAAACACTACTAAAATTGCTCTTGTATGAACTTAAGACAGTTGATAGAACAGGTCTTGCATTAGCATGCATTTTTCTGAAGGCTATGACGTCTGAAACTCAATGTCTGTCATTTAGTGACTTCATTGTATGAGGAACAAACCAAAAATAAGAAGTAAATATCTATTCATTCTGCAAAAATATGGACAACTGAGAGGTATAGTTCAACTGGGGCTGTCTGAATTTGCAACCCTCCCCCTCACAAAATCATGGTCGAATGGAACCTCCCCCCTGCAGCCATTCCAATGTCCCATTCCTTGGTTATTTTGCCCCATTTACCATAAACACTGTAATGTGCATACTGCTTTACTTCTGCGATGATTTAGATTTCATTTGAAAGTTTTATTTTGCATTTTACAGCACAAACCCTAATAGATATCTGTTAAACAAAGCAATGCAGTCTCACATTGAAAATAGACTTAACATTAAAAATTCTCTGCCCTTGAAACTCACATACATTGAAACAGCATTGAAACCCACATTCAAAGAAAATACATTTTGCCAGTTGCAGATAAATATTAACTCTGGGCTGTCTTCAAAATCATAGGCCCTTGAACATGAAACATACACATGCTCTTTGATACACCTTCCTGACTGTATTACATTATATTCCTTGTACAATATAGTACAGTTGTTAGAGGGCATTTTAAATGTATTGTTTTGAACATTTTTCCAGTAAACAATTAAACAAAATGCATACACCAATGACAAAACTGCCCAATTCAGAACATTTCCATCATAAAAAGTCTATTCAACCTTCTATAGTCCACCAGTATCAGTAAATATGCACAATCTCTGAAGTAGTAAAATCCACATTAAAGAAATCTGTAACTAATAAAGAGGTTGCTGCTAGCAAACAACTTTATATGTCATCATTTCATCTACAAATAAAGTGCCTGTTGCCCTTGAAGAATAAATTGCCTTTGTTGCATGCATTAAAAACATGATAAGCTAGTAATACCGAAATAGGGAATGGATAGAAAACTGATAACAGGTTCATAGTTACTAGGTATCTTTGCCAAAAAGGACTGCAGTGTCCACCCCCTTTACAACACAGTACAGTATCAGCAATGCATCTACCTACTGTGGGAGTAGAACCCACAGCCTTCAGCATCAAAAGCAAGTACACTACCTGTTGTGCTATTAACAATACAAGCAGACTACACATAAGCAGCACTAAACTTTTGCTCCACTGCAGCTGTCAGCTCCTTGTAAAATCTACTCGACACTCAGCTGTATCTCTGAACTTTGCAGCACAAAAAATCTGGAAAAAGCCAAAATTTATTGGGGGGGGGACAAAAGGCCAAAAACCAGGGACACATTTTAAACATTGCTTGTATAATGTTGGAAAGTTGCTAGAATAAGATGCTGCGTTACCTCCATACATTTCACTGCCACATCTTGAACCCAGGGGACCCTGTGCAAAACAGTCAGAGCAACATACCACTATGCCAAATCAGCTGTTTTGTGAAAGAGGAAGACTGAAACTTAAATGGCTACCATTTAGTGAATTCAGTTCTCACCATAGCACAGCTGTCAACCTCTTAGCACAAAACACCTGAACAAAGCCAATAATGGGCAAAAAACACCCGAACAAAGCCAATAATGGGTGAATACAGCCCCCAAACATTCAGTGAATTCAGTTCTCACCACAGCTCTCAACCTCTTAGCAAAAAACACCCGGACAAAGCCAGTAATTGGGGAATATAGCCCTCAAACATATTCAGTGAATTCAGTTCTTACCATAGCTCTCAACCTTAGCACAAAACCTGGATAAAGTCAATAACGGGGGGAATACAGTCCCAGAGATAGGGATAAATTTCAAATATCCATCTTATACACTTAGAAAATTGCTAGAATAAAAGCTTTTGTGTTACCATGCACTTTCTGAAGAATATGAAGTCTGATATTCAAATGAGTGTAATTTTTTTAACATTTAACCAGGAAAGTCTGACTTGGAACAAAAGCTAATTTTTAGCAGAGGCCCAGGGAGAAACACTCCAGACAGTCATGTTTTTGTAAGATGGGAGGAAACAAAAACAGGGAGGGCATACAGATTCCACACAGAAGGTAAGGCACCCCAGCCAAGAATCAAACCAGAGAACATGTAGCGGTCAGGCAACAATGCTACCACTGCCCCAATGCACTACTGGCTTTGCAAGGACACAAATACAGAAACCACAGATTTTATGAGGATCAGAACAAGTATGAGGGAAAAACCTGCAACATTTTTACAAATGGTGGTGGGTAGGGAATTCAGGCTCTTGCCACTTGGGCCCAAGGTACAGGGTTCAAGCCTTATTCTCTACCCACCATGTAGCACCGGGGGCATTTTACACACACACACACACACACACACACACACACACACACACACACACACACACACACACACACACACACACACACACACACACACACACACACACACACACACACTTCACTCTGAAATCCCATCCACACACACACACCACTTTGTAATCCCATACACACACACACACACACACCACTCTGAAATCCCATCCACACACACACACCACTCTGAAATCCCATCCACACACACACACCACTCTGAAATCCCATCCACACACACACACCACTCTGAAATCCCATCCACACACACACACCACTCTGAAATCCCATCCACACACACACACACACACACACACACCACTCTGAAATCCCATCCACACACACACACACCACTCTGAAATCCCATCCACACACACACCACTCTGAAATCCCATCCACACACACACCACTCTGAAATCCCATCCACACACACACACACACACACACACACACACACACACCACTCTGAAATCCCATCCACACACACACACACACACCACTCTGAAATCCCATCCACACACACCACTCTGAAATCCCATCCACACACACACCACTCTGAAATCCCATCCACACACACACACACACCACTCTGAAATCCCATACACACACACACACCACTCTGAAATCCCATCTTACACACATTACTCACTCTGAAATCCCATCTTACACACATTACTCACTCTGAAATCCCATCTTCCATCCGTCCGTTTCTGAAATCCCATCTTCCGTCCATCCGTTTCTGAAATTCCATCTTCCGTTTCAGTTCCCGCACGCAAGTAGTCCTCTAAACCTAACAGCTCGCTCGCTCGCAAGTAGGCAAGTAGTCCTCTAAACCGAACTGCTCGCAAGTAGTCCTCTAAACCGTCCATTTCGGTTCCCGCTCGCAAACTTGAAAATATGTGCACTGCGGGCGATGATGTCAGCATGCCCGCAACTAGACTTCTTTCTTCTTAAAGAAGAACGCCCTAAAAAAATATATATATTTTTAAATTAAATGATTAACTAGTCAGCGGATTCCAGGGGGGGGTGCAAGTGCACCCCCTTGCACCTGCCTGGGGGCGCCCTTGCCAGTTACCTACAAGGAATGAAAAGAGTGCAGTACATGTCATATAACACATGTCCAGTATGATGAGGGACACTTTCAAAACTTAGAAGGTGGTGAGTCAGGGACAATGTGAAGAAGTATCTTTAAAGAAAATATACTGCACGTATTAGCGGAATACGATATAAAAAGCAGTATAAAAAATTAAGAATATATAAAACGGAGACAGCATGACAAATTGTGTGGAGCATTATTCATAAAATGTCTGCAGACTAATTTGCTGCAGCAAAGGAAATGACATATGAGCTGACCAAGTAATCTCTATAATCCATCAAATTCTTTTTTTTTCACTAATAACTGCTAACAAATATATAGATCTTTGCAGTATGTAATGATAATTCAGAAAGAAAATAGTAAGTTAATCTCAGCTGTCAGCTAAATGTTATAGAGGGGAATTAATTCCTTAATGGTTATATTTACTGGCAAACTAAACATCTAACATTAGAGAGGTGTAAGATTTGCACAGAGGAAACTGTTTACAAATGTCTTTGTCATTGCTGTGGTTGTGAATGCATGTTAAATCTACAGCCTGTAATTTCAGAGCATGAAGTTAATTGATTTGACTTAGAACATTTCTACAGAGAGTGTAATATGAGCCTAGTAAAATCAATGAAAGGGTTAACCTAAGGCTTTAGTTTTTACAGTAAATTATATCATCCTACCGCTGATGCTATTAGTTCTATTTTAATAGGAGACTGTCACTTACTTAAAGTAACACTCCATTAAGGACTAGGCTATTTCCTATGATAATAGATGATGTAACTGTCTGAAGATAAGCACAGAAAGATGCTTGTAAGGAGGAGGAATGTTTTTCAATAAATAAATTACCTCATTTCATTCATAAGCTTAGCTCCATTAGGAACAATTCCAAATACCTGCTTATGCCTATTGCTTTAAAAATAGCAGAAATGTGGCAAACAAATCATATGCTCCAAAATAAAAAGTCTGTTAAATCATACTACATGATATTAGAAATCTCATTACGTTATAACATTGTGCTAAATGCAATTATATTTGTTTACTATTGTGCAGAAGTATCTAGTGTTATAAATGAAAACTGGACTTACAATCCTTTATCAAAGAAGGCACAGACTTGAGACAGGTACAACAGAATTAAAGAATACCAAAACAGTTGAAATGATGCATTTAGCTTTTCTTTAAAGGGAAAAAAAATTATGTACACCACAGAGGCTAATGTTAACTCTCTTGCTTGGCTAACCTGAGACAAACAGGGAGAGGAAACAGCTAAGCAAACCTATATTATCATAGTGCAGAGAGCTTAGTGAACATTTTCAACACAGTTACCCAAGAACAAAAGAGACATAGACCAGGAGACAAATCCCACCCCCCCCCACACACACACACGCACATATGGGTCTACTGAATTTAATAGAAAGACCCAAACATTGACAATGAAAAGGTATGACACACTACTACACATGCAACAAGCAATAAGATTACAAAGGGATAGACACAAACAGACTGTGTCTAGATGTAGGGATGTCATTATCCCCCTTTACTCACCTCTCATTAGGCCGATAGTTAAGTATAATGCTCCTTTGGCATGCATCTGTTAGGTGACATGCAACTGGAATGCCCATAGAGATACCTTAGTAAAAAGACAGAAGGCCTAATCTATATGTCCTACATGGATTGAGTTAAAGATCTGTCACTATACTGTGGTATCCTAGAGACCGCTAAGAGTTGAGCTGTGCATGGCATGCAACACTAGGCATCCTCCAGCCAAGTACCGATGGACTTGCTGCATCAGCAAGTCAAATGGCATCAGACATACTTGATCTAAGGCTCTAAAACTCTTTTGCAACATCAATAGAACAGTTTGGAATGGATGGGTGTATCTCAGCTAGGATGCCACTGCATTGGAATGACTCCCCATTCATGTTAAACAAAGCTCATCCCTGTCTATATTCAAGATGAAACTGGAATCCATGGATGGGTAGTAGAAAATTTACCCCAGGACTACCACCTCCTCTACTACTAATGGACAAAGACAAGTCCTAAAAGCTTTATCACATGCACAGATCCCTCAAATTTATCTGTGATATTGATCCCAGCCATTCTGATTAGGGGTATTATATAATTATCGACCATGGGATGGGTAAAGTCAGCATAATCCCAAAGCACCAAAATAGAAACTGGCTAAGTTTAAAATGGCAGTCAAGGGTAGCTAGCTTAGTAATTATCTATGAATTTATGAATCTATAATAACCTCAAAGCATGAGCAATTAAAAGGAAAAAAAAAAACCCTATTTTTTGCCCACACCCCCAGCAGATTATATATACTATCCACAAGATAAAAAAAATACCAGAGAAAGGGCATATACCCCAATCCCAAAAGTTGTGTGATCTCACAACCTGTCAATCAAAGTTTGTCGACAAACCATAGTTTTGACCAAATTCACATTTTACACACACACATATATATATATATATATATATATATATATATATATATATATATATATATATATACATACACAAACACACACACACACACACACACACACACACACACATATATATATATATATATATATATATATATATATATATGTTTGTACAGACACACACACACACACACACACACACACACACACACACAGACACACACACACACGCACACACACACACATATATTATATATATTAGAATGTACAGACATACCTGTGCTTGTATTCAGATATATATAATAATGCATAGGTATATGCATGTGTTTGTGTATAAAATATACAAACCTTGGTGTTTCATGTGTGTGTGTATATGTAGATGTAGACAAACTGACAGATACATAGATACATACATAGATAAATTTCTAGGTGGTGTGTGTTTGTGTGTACATACATGTATATTTTTCTTTGTATATCTATATCGATCTATCTATGTAGATAGATATAGGATGGCACAGTGGAGTAGCAGGTAGTGCTCTTGCCTCACAGAGAGATTTATTAGTCTGATTCTTGACTGGGGTGCCTTATGTATGGAGCCTGTATGTCCTCCCTGTGTCCACATGGGTTTTCTCCAGAACTGTCAGTTTCATACCACATTTCAAAGACACATATGATGTGGACTGGACATTCTAAATTGGTCACAGGTATATGCATGTATGCAGGAGTGGAATGGAAGAAAATTGCAGGGACAACCAGCTACCAATTGGTGTGAAGGCTGGCTCTAGATGTTGGTCACTGTTCGTATGGCACCCCAAACCTATGTACAAAATGGGAAAAAGGGGGACTGATGATGCTAATATCTATGTCTATATATATATATATATATATATATATATATATATATATATATATATATATATAAACTAATGTCTTTTGGCTTTTTCCGGTTAGGGGGTCACCACAGCAGAACTCCAGTCCACTAATAAGTAACAGTGGATTTTTACGGTGCCAAGATGCTAGCCTGACACCCAGCCTTCAAAGAAGGCACACCTATTCATGCACGCACCTACCTGCATGTCTTTAAACATCACTCGACTGAGGAGAGGACATGCAAACTCCACATAGAAGATGCTTCAGCTGAGAATCAACCAGAGAACCAAACATCAATATCACAATTTGGAATACTTGCCAGCTAAAACATAACATAATATCTATGCATAAAACAAAAACAAAACTTTACAGTCTTGCAGAATGTTCAGAATAACTAGCCAATATATTATATATCACCAAAGAGACAAACACAATGGATCATGAGCACAGCAATGTGCAATCTCTATATCCTATCTTGGATGGCTGATAAATAAAATAAAAAATACAAAACCATTCAGATGGGAAGCTGTGTTTTCACATGTCCATATCACCCTTACTTATTTTAATTAACTGTAGACTACTGTGAGCAGTTTCATGAATTCTCTATTTTTCCCACAGTTCTCACTGTCATAATCCTACACCCCCAAAAAAAGAATGTGATAAAAGCAAGTATTTGTTGCAGTTTGTAAAAATTTTTGTCTCCACTCTTAGTACATCATCAGAAATTTATCTAGACACTTGGTACATCATCAACATTTTCTTTATAACCTTGGTGTATAAACAAAACTAGTAAAATTCCTCTAAATCCATCATTTTAACTTAAGTTGCTAAAAACTAAACTAGAAGTTTTCAGATGGCGTACACAAAATACACACAATATTATATCTGCAAAATATTCCATATTACCTAAAAAAAGTCTCAAATCTTAATCTATAGTTCTATTTATGTAAAAAAAAAACATAGCAAAAGAAATTAGAAGAATATTTATTTATTTATTTTACATTTGTTTACCGGGATAGTCCAACTGGATACATGTCCATTTCAGCGGAGGCCCGGGGAGAAAAGCTCCACATAGTCAAACATACAAAAGGTTACACAAGAAATTAGTAAACAATTAGAATATATATATATATATATATATATATATATATATATATATATATATATATATATATATATATATATATATAAAAGTGGTAATATACCTTATGTACATTGGTTTAGAAGTGTTCCCTAGTAGGGACTCACAGTTCTCATGGACAGACATACAAAGGTTACACAAGAAGTTAGAAAACAACTAGAATATATAAAAACAAAGTGGTAATATATCTTATGTACATTGGTTTAGTAATGTTCCCTAATAGGGACTCACAGTTCTCATGGACAGAGACAATTACAAGTAAGATTGTAACTCACAGTTAGTCCTTACTAGGGACTCACAGTTCTCATGGACAGATGTAGTTACAAGTAAGATTGGATACATAGCCTGGTGATGTAGTTAGATGCTATGATAATTATTGATTATGCTATTGTTTTATAACTTTATCCGGGTTGGTACATGGGCATAGCCAGTTCAATTTGAGATACTGTTTGAGGTTTTTTTTGAAGAGACTTTTGGAGGATTGTAGGATTATATAGCTTGGCAAGGCATCCCAGGTTTTGCCAACAAAGTTGGTGAACAGGGATTCACCAGCTGAGTTATTAGCTTTGTCAGTTTGGACCAGTAATTTGTCGGCTGACCGTAGGGATCTCAGGTTGCTATATGACTTAATAATATTTATAAGAGTAGGGGTATCTTTAGGGTGGCACAGAACTTTCTGCGCTATTAGGAGTTGATTGAATTTAATTAAGCTGGGCAGTTCAAGCCATTCTAGTTGTTTCAGGTTATGGCAGTGATGGGATCTATAGGTGGAGCCACTGGCGAATCCGGCAATATGGTTGTAGCTATGGGACAGCAGCTTACGTCGGTTTTATTGAGGTCTGAGAGTACAGGTGAGGCATATAATAGAGTAGAGAGTAGGTGTGATTGGGCGATTTCAGTACTAGCCAGTGGGGTTAAGAGTGTCTTGTTTCTATACAGTGAAACAAGCTTCTTCTTGATGGTCTGTACGGTTTTGTTGACCTGTAGGTCAAATCTGAGATGATTGTCTATGATAACCCCTAGAAGATTAGTGTGTTGATCTGGGGAGATAGTGGTGCCATTGTTAGACGTGACAGAGAATGAATGTGTGGCAGATCTACTAGTGGGGGTGAAGAGTAGAAGTTTAATTTTATTGGGGTTCAGTAATAGGTGTTGGTTGGTGAGCCAGTTCTCAATAGTGTTAAATGTATTTTGGGTTAAGATTTGTAGTTTGGATGGGGAGGTGGCTGAACAGATGAGAGTGGAATCATCTGCATATTGAATACAGGTAGTTTTAGGGATAGCAGTGTGAAGATTATTGATAAAAATAGAGAAGAGTAGCGGGCCTAGTATGGAGTCTTGAGGGACACCAAGTGTGAGAGGTAGCTGACTGGAGAGTTTGCCCTGCCATAGTACCGCCTGTTGTCTACCAGTTAGGACTGGAACCACTGCATAGTGTGCATGTTGAGGGAAATGGATTTTAGAGAAAGAATGAGAAGTCCATGTTGACCATATCAAAGGCTTTTGATAGGTCAAGGAAGAGGGCAGAGGTTAGCCTATTGTCATTTCTGTTATTGTTTATGGCATTAGTAAAGGAAAGGAGGGCTGAGGTGAATAAAGTAAAACATTTACTTTGATACAAAATTAAAAGAAACTTTGCAAAATCCACACACAAAATGCACATATAGTCCTCCTAAAAATAATACTGCTTACTTAAATCAACCCCTAAAACTGAAACATATTGATATTAAAAACAAAAGAATAAAGAAAAAACTATAATATTGTTTGGAAAAACAGCATTACCAGCAAAAGAGATCCATTTTACCTAAACCACTAAAAACATAGTTTTACTAAAAGTACCCCATGGCACAGACAGATAAAGCCCTGACTAAATTTCAGGTGTGTAGAGCATCTCTGGTCACTGCAGGAGCTGGCAGTAGAGGAAAGAAGTGAGCAATTGGTGCTTGCTCATCCATTTTGAGGGAGAGAGATGACTTTAGCTCATGACATGGGTAACATCGAGAAGGAGCACTTTAAGTCTAACTTGGGGAGCTCTAGATACTTTCAGCTTACTCTGCTGTGTGTACTCGTACTGTGAGAGCTGAGGGGAGATCCCTCAGAAGGCAACTACATCAGTGCTTGGAAGACCTACCATGGGGAGGGGGCACTGGCGAGAGTTTAAGATGCCCTTCAAAACCAGGAAGACTGGCCTGCTCCCTGCCACTCATATCTTGCTCAGAGTTACTGTGCTCATCTGGGAATCCCTTGCTCCCATAACCACAGATCAAAAGGGCAGTGGTGCAAAAAAATAAACAAACAAATAAAATAACTATAAAACTAACAAATCCTAGCACATCTGTTACTTCACTGCTATTATATAAAAGATTAACATTGCAGAAAAAAAAAAACAAAGATTACAAATTATTTCAGAACTATAACAGAAAATAGGTCAAAAGGCGCACCATGCATAAAACCTATGAAACCACAAGCAACATACCTTATTAGTAAGTCAATATTCATTCCATTTGGAAGCACTGTTCTAATATAAGAAAGCATAGTGATATGTGTAAATGTATTACTTGGGAAGTCTGCTTTTTGTGATACTGGAAGTACCTTTACTACAGGCTTAGGACCCAACTGGTTCTTTCACCTTGCAGTATTAGATAACCTTGTGTGTATGTATTCTATAAGAATACAGTTATAAATGTGTGCATATGTGTTTATGTACATGTTTATGTATGTGTATGCATGTTATACATATCTTTATAGATACTGAGATAGATGTGAGTATGCACACACTCATACTCACATATATACATATTAACACCCTTACTGCTGAATTCTAAAATGGTAAGCCATTTTCAAAATATAGCTGTGGGATAGCAAGGGCAGAAAGAATATTTTTCATTATTTTCAGCTGGATGCTTCAGGAAAATACTGCCTAGTTAAGTAACATACTCAAGTGGAGAAAGAGTCAAATCCAGCATGTACAAAGAACTATGTTACGAGCTCATAGCCTTAACCCTCTGACCCAGATTGTTATACCCCTTGACCTGTTTGTATATCATGCAGACTAATTGTTCAGTAAAGCAGCACAAATGAGGTTTGGCAACAAACCAATTTGTCCTAGGACATCTTCAAAAGGGGGTTAGATAAGTCATGGGAATCAAGAGTGCAGGAGGCAAGGAAAGGGTTAAATGAGGGAGGGGGATGATTAGGAGGAAGTGAAGTAAGGTTAGGGAGGGCTTAAAGGGTTTTATCTAAAAGTAACTGGGCAAGGAATCACATTTGGGCATGAGCTTACTACTCGTCCCCCCTCCCTTTTTTGGTAAATAGTATTTTCAGTTTGTGTAGTGCGGAGAAGAGGGACAGGCTTGCCCTCTTCTATTCCCCCTCTGATGATGTATGTTCATTTCAATGAGTTGGGAAAGGAAAGTAAGCAGTTGGAGACTTCTTGATGAAGAAAATAAGCAAGCAGAGGTAAGGATGCTGTTTATTTGGTTGGATGTGTAATTAAATAAATGGTAAATTAAGTGAGTAGTGGGACGCTGCTTCATAAGTAAGCAAGTGGCTGTATGGATGCTGCTTACTGGGTCAGGGTGAGCAAGGTCACACTGTCCTGATTAACATTATATAGATGTTTATGCTTTGATTATAATCTATACTATGTTCCAGTTGTAATTAACAAATATTGGTAAAAAAAAAGTTATGTTTATGGAAGTCTAATAAAGTTGTCAATCGTCATTCGGTGTGATGTGTTTATTGAAGGGGACTGGGACAATCAGTTTTGAATTTTCTGAGTTGTATAGTTCTGGTTGTACTCAGCTCTTTGGGATATAGACAAGTTGAGAAATCAGACAAAAAAGACCTGGCATAACGTCGCATGGGATATGTTAAATAATGCTACCATAGATGTTCTTTAACGTAGCACAGTGTTTGACTTTCTGAACATCAGTGCACGTTATTGTCTCTAAAAACTGAGGGACACCAAGTACAACAAAACTACTGCTGTTATCAAATGTATATAACCTACTAAAGAATAACTAATCTCCAATTTAAAGAAAATTACCATCAGCAGATCAAGAAATGTTATATATTTAGTTATTTCATATCCTGAGGAAAGGTGCACATCTAAACATGTTAAATTTTAGACTCATGCTAGAGCATAACAGGCCAGTGGTAGAACTCCGTCATAAGCACAGAGTCACAGAACTCTGTCAGACACTAGGACAGCTTAAAATCTAGTATTTCACTATGCCATACTTTTAAACATAAGCTGTGGGGAGTGAACCATCTAAGAGCTGTTAAATCCATCAATTCCTCAGTGGGATACCTTGCTTCTGCCAGCTGTCTGTGCACCACTGCTAAGTGTTGGTGCTCCTAAATTTTTTTCCATACTGGCTGTATATGGAGGAGATTAAACTCTATGCAATAGAGAATTGTGACAGAGCTCATTATATATGTTTGTTTCATAAAGGTCAAGATTCACCACTTGAGATTCGCTTCACTTCCGTCTTGAGGTGAATTTCTTGACACCCATGTATCAAACATAATACGTTGATTACAATCGCAGACTCAGTCATAATCCTCTCTGTAGTGCTATCACTAGTGAAGCTGTTAAAAATGAAGTTTAATGTATAGAAATACAAAGGTTTTCAGAGAAATTGCTCAAAGCTTGCATTCATTGCATTTTTCTGGGTTATAAATCAAAATGGATTTTGAGTAGTTTATGGCAGATTTGCTATATTGTGCTTTAAGTTTTGGATAGCTTGATGATGGATGTCATTTCCTTTCACGTTAAAGATGTTATCTACAGATAGCACATTGACACTGTTCCAAAATGCATTGGAATTACCATGGTGAGAGACTCAAATATTTTTCCTCTATGATGTTTTGAATGCATTGGTGGGATGTCTCACTGTATTTCTCAGATATAAATAGCATTGACATTTCATAGTATTTTGTGGGTCTTGCTTGCATTCTTTCTCAGCTGCATCTCACATTTTCATTAACTGTGATCTTTCTGGGGTTATTCAAGGTATCGCCGTGCCTTTGAATCTTCTGCTTTAAAATAAAGAGTTTTTCTGCAGGAAAAGGCGTTGATAAAAGCTGTCTTTGATTTCTCTAGAAATGAGGAAGGGTAAAGAAAGTCCCAGTTAATGCTACTGAGCTCACTTCACAGAGTCTCTTCTAAAGAATCCTTTATTGATCGAGTAGTTGTGCAGCTACAAGGTGATTTCTACAGTTTGAACTGCCAGGGTGTGAGCATGGAACAATAATTACTTAGGATGTTAGGCTATACTTGAACTGACAGACATTCCTCATGGAAATTTGTGATGACTATGTCAAAGACTAAGCGCTTAATGGTGGAAGTATGAGGACTAGTTCCTATGATAACTAATTTTGTGAGGTTCTTTTGTATTAACAGTATTTCAATTATGTTTTCAATGGACCCCTGATATACAGATTAGCATCCACTATTGTTATTAGTTTGTTATGGTTAACTAGTGGGATAAAAGTATACAAGAATTATTTGTCAAGGTACCCTAAAGTCATGGCTGAGGGAATGTAAAGGGTAGCTACTTACATATTTAGCATGATTAGAAATAACAACTAGGGTTAATGACCATTTTATAGGTTCATAGGTTGGTACTAGGCTAAAAGCCCTAGGGTCTATACAAGCCTAGCCATAACAATTCCCTGGCTATTTCTTCCCACAATATTTACTTCCCTGGACCCCCTGTCTAGCAGGGCGACTGACGTGATCCATGGGGTGAATTTCCTATCTCCCATTCAAACGTCAAGATTCCTTTTGAAGAGCGCCAAAGAAGTGCTCTGCTTGACATGCATGGGCAGTATATAGGTTTAGGTTTATAGGTGGTTACTAGGCTAATGGCCCTAGGGCCTTTACAAGCCTAGCCATGTAAACACCCATGCACCCTAATTGACCATAGTTAGATGGTCATTATTAGTACAGTGATTCTATGATCAGCACCGACTACCCCTGTCCATGAAGAATATAGGTGCCACCTCCAGGGTGAATATATGATCTTCGTGCTGTTAACCTGTATGGCCACTACATGCCCATGTTTTGCTGCACAAGCACAATGCCTTTAGCCAGTGTTTCATATAAAATCTTCAGTTAACCTGTATGGCCAATGTATGTCTTCACATTTTGTTATATATGCACTGTACTTCTGTTACTGTTTTATTTGATCTGGGCTGAGCCTACAAGTGGTAATGCTGGGATCCTTGCTCTACACCACTTAATGTAAATAACCAAAACAAATACGGTTATAACTAATACAACCATAGCATATTTTAAATACAAGCCATTTACAGTAACTTCAAACCTGCAACAGCTCCATTAAAAAAAACAGACTCACAAACAGAGCAAAATGTCACAATCTAAGTGGCTGAATCTCTGCCATAGATGTGACATATCCAAAGATACAAACATCCACATTCAAACAATGCCAACTAACCCATTTACGTTGCTTAAGTAGGTATGATTTAAATAATAAATAAAGCAGGCCTTTCCCAGCATAAATGTAAATCAGGAATATTTTTACTCATGCTTAGTAGAATAAATTTAGGCAGGGAGCCCCTGATTCCAGAGTCTGGAGAGTCTCTGGGTCAGGAATCTATCCCTCCAGCATGTTTTGTTCATTGTGATCACAAGGTTTAGATCCCTGGAGTGTGTGCTCTGAGATGTGGGATTTCTTTAAGTGTATCATGTCCAACTGCTCTGGGTTTGACATGACCTTGTATGTTAAGCAGAGATCGCCTCTGAGTAGATGATATGCAACAGAGTATAGCTGGAGTTTTTTAGACGGTCAGCTTAGGGCATCTGCTTTAGACCTGTGATTCTTTTAGTGAGGTATTTCTGCTGCCTTCCCAGTTGTTGCTGATGTCTTGAGGGGTACATACCAAATGGAGCATTGTATTCTATAATGGGTCTAATGAGGGATGAGTACAGGGGGACAATGACCTCCTTTTTTCTGGATGAAAAATGCTTAGTGATGAGGTGTGCCACACAGAAGGATTTCCTGACTGTTGTGGTGATGTGGTTATCGAAGGTGAGACCACTGTCCACCTGTGTCCCTAAGTCTCTTATCACACTTTCAGTGTTTAGTGTACTGCCACCTATGTGGTAATTCACTGGTACATGTTTTTTCACAAAGGGGATAACTAAGCATTTCTTGGCATTGAGCTTGAGCCCATGGCTCTGGCACCAAGCATCTGCTTCTGTAAGGTCCTTTTGTAGAATATCCACATCACCTGGGGATTCAATAATGGCTCCCCGTTTGCAGTCATCTGCAAACTTTGTTAGCTGGAGTCCCTTAGTATTGGCCTGCACTTCAGAGAAGTAGATGCCAAACAAGAGCAGTCCCAGGACTGAACTATGAGGTACTCCACTTGTCTGGTGCTGGATTTGGAGTCAGCTACTTTTACAGTGTGGGTTCTGTCAGTAAGCCAGTTGGCAACCCATCAAGTGACATAGGGATTAATGCTCAGCTTAGTAAGTTTATATACGATTCCAGAGTGGGGGATGGTGTTGAAGGCCTTGCAAAATCCAGATAGGCTGTGTGGACTGCCTTAACCTCATCCACAGCTCTGGAGACTGATTCAAAGAAGTCAATCAAGTTCAGGAGACAAGATTAATCCTTCACGAACCCAAACCGGGTGGGGTCCAGTGTTTGAAGGTTGTCAATGTCTTTGTTTATAAGTTCCATGATAATGCGTTCAATGGCCTTTTACTGTCTACAGCATTACTGCTGGTAATGAAGCTTGGGAAGATGTTACTGCTTCATTTTATTAATGTGAGAAGTTCTCCTCCTAGCTGGCAACCTGGTATATTATCTTTATAAGATACATATTATTAAGAGATCAATGGTGGAATGTAAGAGATGTCTTTTAGCCCAGAATCTCTAATAATTGAAAAAGAACGGTTATGTTCATTGAGTCTTTGGATTGTGCCCATTTATTACTTAAACTACATAAATTCATTGTTACAACTATTACGTGGTAAGGACCTGGATTTTGATGAATGTCACCTGAGTCAATAAGGAAGGAGATAAATTAAGTTGACCAAACTGCTGTTATAGTAGAGTTGGTGGAATAATGACAGCTTCTGAAGTAATGAATACCTTTAATCTTATAAGCTTCATTTGTGGAAGGTGATCATCAGCATAAACTTGTGCTTATATGGCTGTGTATTGTGAAAGTGTGTATGCAATATACATGGGGGAGTGCTTGGATATGTACCTGTTCAAGTCAATTTGTCAATTTTAAGGTAAAGGAAGATGTGCTGAATGGTAATACAGTAAAGCATAAATTTGTACTTCAGTTTGATTTCAACCCCATTCACAGTCCCCACATGAGTGCAAGCCAATCAGTCTGCACAATTTTAACACTTTAATGTCAGTAAGAAAGAAAATCACAACTGTCCATGCTTCAAAAAAAAATTAAATTAATAAAAATGTATTGCCAAAATCCCTTTTAAATGTCCAGGCAGTCCAGGTGCAATGACAAGTGCTGCTATAGTATTTCTGAACAGATTTTTGTTGACAAGATACCATAAACTTCAGGAAGAAAAACTACATAAATAATTATATTATTCCCCAGTTGCTAATTCTCTTCAATATAAATAATTGGTATGCAACCAGTGCCAAGATCATTAATGCAATTGAAGTACTTAAATATGGTAAGAAAACTGCAGTGAAAACACCAACAGAAATTAAGCAAATGTCAGGAACGGAGTACGAATTCCTGTACTTGCATGCAGCCAGTGGAAATACTCCATTTAAATCATCACCATCCAAAAAGCTGTGAAGTATACTAAGTCCAATGTTATGATTCAAAAGATAACATGAAGCACAACTGAGTGATCAATTAAAGGGAAAAAATCACTGCTTAAGGATAATTTGTAATTGTTTCTACATGGATATTGTGCTTGTTTGTGTAAAGTTTGAAAAGAGTGAGAAATACAGATTAATACAGGCAACCTATTTAGATTATCAAAGCTATCTGAAACCTGTAGGAATTTTATTGCTTGGATAAAAAAGGATGTGGGGCATATGGTACATGAGAATGAGAGGGAAAGAGAAATGTACCTAAGGGGAATTTGACTATGATGTGCTTTAATTCTGACAGTTTCTCATTTTTAATTTGCCCCAAAAAGAAAAAAAATGTTGTCTTTTACCAAAAGCTCAGCATTTCTCTTTTCTCCATTTTGCACAAGACTCAGAGTTGATTATACACATATGCCTGAGGTGTAGACATAGAACCACTCACTTGTGGGGTGTTGTATGATTGCCCCTTGAATAAGACTACATTTTTGGTTCATGCAAGATTGTGATCATCTAACTGTGTTACTAAGAAATGTTTGTCTATTTAACCAGGCATGTGTGCCTACTCAGCTAAGGAATACACAATTGTCTGTTGTGATCTGTGAGGAATATTTATTTACAAATGTTTGAAGAATTCCACTTTTCTTTGACAAACCACTATTCTTCTTAGAAAATTGAAAGGGTTACTAAGTACGCTTAACAATTAAAAAATGCTAACATTCAATTATTTGCAATTAAAATATTGTTGTGCACTCACAAAGTGGATATTTAGAAGTCAGTCTTTGACATGCATTACATTATTTTTATTTAAGAAATAAGCCTCAGAACTGCATTTATGATGATTAACAGTCATCACTTCGATATTTTGTTTATTCTTATTGCATTTAAGGTTGTTGTAATAATGAATGGTTTGTTTACTTTTTATCAAAAGTTACTCAGTAAAATTCCAGTTGCTTCATTAAGCTTTCATTTTGGTAGTAGAATTAAATGTGCAGTCAAGGTTATTTATTAGAAATGCTTATTATGAGATGAACTGAATGCAGACAATGCATTTGCATTCACTTTTTGCACTACTTAGCTTCAATTGCAATCCGTTAGGCTCCTAGATACATATTGATTTGCAGAACCAAGAAGATCTGTAGGTAAAGCTCAACGAAAGGAAATAGCATTTTACACAAGCTTACAATAAATGGAAATAGTGTGCAAACGTAAAGTCACAGTTCCTTGTTTCAAGTGAGTCGTGTATTAAAATACAGAAATATGGTTAATGTTCCAAACAAAAAGACTGAGACAACAGTAAAATAAATAGTATAATGAACAAACAAATATAAACTGCTTTGCAGCTACTCGGTGCTTTTAAATCCCATTTTATGTGCATCAGAGTATGATTCAGCAGGGAAGAATATTTCTGATGGCCTGTTTGAAACTCTATGAATGGAGTATATAAGACAGCTGCATGGTTCCCACATCACTCTATTTCAAACCTAAATTAGCTTTCCTATGAAATTAAATCAATTATTTACAGCTCAAGCATTCCTTTCTAGGTATTCTTAAAGGTGATGCAATATAAATTACAGTCTGTCAATATTTAATTTGATATTTTCTGACAGCTAATCATTAACAGAAATAGGGGTGAAAATAAGTCAAGAGACTGAGTTAAACTACAGAATGCTCAAACTGCTTTCCTTTCAGCTGTACCCAGTAATACAAAGCCTACGCATTGTGTTTTTTTTTTTAACATGCATGACTGACTAATAGGCCTACATATTTTAGATACTTTAGTCACGCTCTAAATACAAATAGAATAAATCTGTTTCTATTAGGAGTGCCACAAACAAATAATACACGAGATGTAGTGGGGTGACACCTGGATGAATCTGATGGTAAGTGTAATGTTCTGGTTTGCAGAAATCACATTCAGCTCTTCCAGTATTCATTTGCAGAAATAAAGCTTTAATTGTCATACAAAAGTATTAGTCATTGCTCTTGATCAGTGCGTTAAGAATCCAACCTGCTCAGAGATGTATACCTAAACATAAGTACTAGTCATGAAGCCTTAACAACACTGCTGTAATGTACATGCTGGTCTGTTTTGTTTCATTAATAATTTGGAATGTCCGTAAATTATAATAGTTTCTCTGTGTTATAACATGTATTTTAGGTATTTTAGTGATGCTGCAGAATATATGCTTGTACTGTGACCATCAAAAACCTATGAGATAATTGATATACAACGGAAAGAAGCGTGAATGAATTTACTCTCTTAGTAATGTTTTGTTAGCAAAAATCACATTCCTCTCTTCCTGAATTCATTTATATGAATAATTTTTCATTTAGGTTAATTATTCACTGTATTAGTAACAACTGAATAGAATGTAAAAATCACATATTCCTCCTACTAATGCATTATGATGCCACTATATACAGAGACTGCCATTATTTGTCTGTGAAGTAAATATTAAAAAAGTATGTACCACTTCTAAAAACGGCCTTGAATTTGAGTTGTATGACTAGCTAAAAGGACGTAGACTTGACACAAAAAGTTACTGGTAACAAGTTCATAAAGAAAAAATGATGTACAAGGAGAAAGCTGATTACACTTTGAATTAAAAAGAAAAACTTTCTGACATATAAAGGGTGCTTTCCAAAGTTCTGTTAATTACCTTTCAGCACTGTTAAGATGTAGGCTTTGCATAACAGCTGCATTGAGTTTAATTAGATTGCTCCAAAACCTTGTTTAGTTGGTTAGTAATTTGTTTGCACTAGGACAATGATGGGCAGAAATGGAGGCCTGACTGTATGCAGAAGAAAGTACAGTTGTGTACACTTACCATAAATGTAGATGTTCAAGTGTATTCACTGTTGCAGTCATTACATTTGGGTTATCCTGCTGGCAGGATGCCCTCAGTCAGCCTGAATTCCAAAGTCTTGGGTCCTGCGTCGGTTGCTGTCGCCTCTTCCCTGACATCAGGTCGTCAGGGGTATAAAAGATGCAGCCGACGCCATTTTATTCAGTTTTTCTTGCCCCAGATGTCAGGTGCCCCCAAAAGGGTAGGCTAAAATTATGTAAATAAAACATACTTGCACTAAAAATAAGCTTTACCTTCCTCTGTAAACAAATACATCATCTAGGTTGTATAGATTAGATAAGTTCCAGCAAAAATAAGGGGGATGGTGGGTGGGTAACCTGGACTGCAACAGTGAATACACTCAAACATCTACATTTATGGTAAGTGTACACAACTGTACTATGTTCTTCGTGTTTCACTGTTGCAGTCATTACATTTCGGCTGAGTCCCAAAGCTATGGTTGGGGGGCTGGAGCTAAACAGCATTAGGAGTGGCTAAGAGGCCCTGCAAAACTGCAGTGGCAAAGCCTGCCCTGGATTTAGAGTAAAGAGGCAGATTGTAATGCTTTGTAAAGGTATACACTGAATTCCAAGTAGCAGCCTCTAAAATGTCTTTGGTTGGTACTCCTCTGAGAAAGGCTGCAGAAGTGGCGGCAGCTCTGGTTGATTGTGGCCTAATGCCCTTAGGCACTGGTTTGCCATGCTGTGAGTAGCAGAAACAAATGCAGTGACCTAACCACTTTGAAATAGTCTGCTTGGAGATAGCATTTCCTTGTGATGCTGTGGCATATGTCACTAGTAATTGTTCTGTCTTTCTGAAAACTTTAGTTTTGTCCAAGTAGAATCTAAGTTGTCTGTGTACGTCCAAAGAATGCAGAATTTTCTCCCCTTTGTTCTGTGGATTTGGGAAAAAAGTTGGCAAATTAATTATTTGGTTAAGGGCTACACTGGATACCACCTTATGCATAAATGTAGGGTTTGTTCTCAGAGAGACCCTGTCTGGATAAAAAATGATAAAGGGTTCCACAGCCATGAGAGCCTGTAGCTCTGAAACTCGTTTGCAGAAGTTATTGCTAGGAGCAGAGCTGTTTTCCAAGATAAGAACTTTGTATCTGCAGTAGCAGCTGGCTCAAAAGGTGGTAAGGTGAGTTTTTCCAAGACATAATTGAGGTCCCATGCAGGTATTGGCATTCTCCTTGGAGGCCTTAAGTTTTTGGCTCCTCTGAGGTACTGCCTTAATAAAGGATGAGAAAAGAGTGGTGGCTCTGTATTGTAATGAGCTGAAATGGCAGAGGCATGGATTTTAATTGATGAAAAAGATAGGCCTTTGTCCAGCATCTCAGTTAAGTATTGCAAAATCTGAGGAATATTTGGGACAGCTGTATCAGTTCCTTGAGCTTGGTTCCAAGCGCAAAACCTCTTCCATTTCCCAGCATAGGATTTTCTAGTACTAGGCCTTCTGGCTTCTAAAATGACATCCAACACAGTTTTACTGAGAGATGTGGTTTGTATGGCTACATTATCCGCCATGCTGCCAGGTTTAGGGTCCTGACTTGGCTGTGCAGAAATCCATTGTTTTGCTGGGACAGTAGATGAGGTACTTGAGGTAAGGTCCAGGCTGGGCATTGGGACAAGTTCCTTAAGATCGGATACCAGTACTGGCGTGGCCAGTCTGGGGCAATCAGAATCATTTTTGGTTTCTCCTGTCTGACCTTTAGGAGTACCTTGGGGAGGAGAGGCAGTGGAGGAAAGACATACACTGATAGGTTTGTCCAGTTGAAAGATAAGGCGTCCACTTTCAAAGCTTGTCTGTGATAAGTCTTTGTGCAGAATCTTTTTAGTTGATTGTTTAGAGGGGAGGCAAATAGATCTATGTCCGGGCTTCCCCATTTCTTTGTTATCATGCTGAAGACTTGTGGATCCAGGTGCCACTCGTGGGGATCCATGAGGTTCTGCTTAGTTCTTCTGTCAGAGTATTTTCCTTTCCTGGCAGGAATTGTGCCTGCAGATGAACTTGGTATGTCAATGCTGTGTCCCATACAGCCATGGCTAGTCTGCACAGGGGATAAGAATGAGTGCCCCCCCTGCTTGTTTATGTACCACATGACCATGGTGTTGTCTGTCTTTATCAGTTGTTGTCCTAGATGAAGTAGGTCCTTGAAGGCTGTCAGGGCATTTTGAACAGCTAGCATCTCTTTTTGATTGATATGTAGATGCTTTTGGTTTGTGGACCAGGTGCCCTGAATGCCTCTTCCTGCCATGTGTGCCCCCCAGGCATAATATTATGCATCCGTTGTTAGGCTCTGCCTGGCTGGGGGTAGTGAGAATGGCTGTCCCTTGTTTTGGTGACAAGCCTTTGCCCACCATCAAAACTCCTGTTGCAGGCAGGGAATTAAGAGTAATCATTGTTTCCAGACTGTGGCAATGCTGTGTCCAGACACTTTTTAGATACCATTGAATTTTCCTCATATGCAGTCTTGCATATGGAATAAGTAATATGCAGGATGTCATGAAGCCCAAAGCCTGCAGAATTTTTCTTGCAGGTAACTGGGCCTTTGTTGCCATTTCCTTGAAATAGGTAGTCAGTTGCCTTTGTTTGTCTGGAGTGAGATAAGCCATCTGGGCAGTTGTATTTAAGCTTGCACCCAGGAATATTATCTCTTGAGAGGGTACTAGCTTTGATTTTTTTTGTTGACTGTGTACCCTAGGCATGTTAAAAGTCTTATCACAAACGTCAGATGCTGTAGTAGAATGTCCTTGTTCTCTGCTTGTATGAGGCAGTCATCCAAGTAAGGCTATATTTGTATTCCTCTTTTTCTGCAGTAAGCAATTACTGGTGCCAGGCACTTTGTGAAGACCCTGGGCGCAGTAGATAAGCCAAAGGGCAGTGCAGAGAGTTGGTAATGCTTTGAGCCAGTCTTGAATCTGAGGTATCTTCTGCATGTTTGTCTGATTGGGACATGCAGGTATGCCTCTTTTAAGTCTAAAGTCACGAGCCAAGCCTTGCTGCCCAGCATGGGCAGAAGCTGCTGTAAGGTCAATATCTTGAATTTTGGTATATCCAGGAAAGTGTTTAGAATAGATAGGTCCAGTATTGGTCTCCATGCTTTGTCCTTTCTGGGTACCAAGAACAGTCTTGAGTAAAATCCTTGTCCCTACTCTTGCTGTGGTACTTGTTGAATAGCCCTCATGTCCATGAGAGTTGCGACTTGTTTTTGAGCCTCTGCCCATTGATTTTTTGGCAGGTCTGGCCAACCGTTTGCCCTTGGCAGGATATAGAAATGAAACTTGTAGCCTTGTGACACTATGTCTAGAACCCATTTGTCCTGGGTTATAATGTGCCTATTTTGAGAAAAAAGTGCTAGTTTTCCCCCTAAGGGTGCTGCCAGAAGATAAGTGCTTGGCGCAGGCAGGGGGAAGTCATTTGGACTGTTTCCTGTATGTTTGTGATTTGTCCTCTCCACCTTTGAAGGTAGAAGCATTCCACTGCTTAGACCTTAGGATCCTTGCGGCTGTGATCTGCCTCTAGGGCATCTGGATCTGCCTCTTTGAGGTCTGTCTGAGACTGGAAAGGACCAATTCTTTGTAGGCGAGTGTCTGCTAAATCTAGGTGGCTGTACCTGTAAGAAATACTTGACCGTTTGCATAGATTTAGCTTTGTCCTCCATTTTCTTTAACACCTCTTCTGCCTTAACACCAAACAAGGTATCATGTTGTAAAGGAGCATCTAATAATTTTGCTTTAACATGGTCAGGCAGATTTTGTTCCTTTAACCAAGCATGCCTCCTAATGACAGAACCCGTAACAGCAGCCCTGCAGGAGGCCTCCAGAGAATCAAACCCACATTGCAAAGTATGCTTTCCAACTTGTTCAGCTGCATGCAATAAATCCTGCATTTCTTTGTTTTCTGCACATTCAGAATTTGCCATCATTTTCTGTTTAAGCAGTGTCATGCTATATTGCTGATATTTGAGCATATGAAACTGGCAATTTAAGGCCCTTATAGCCAAAGTAGCAGATGTGTAAATCTTTTTTCCCCATCTATCCAGAGCCCTAGACTCCCTGTCAAAGGGTATAGGATTTTTTGCAGTAGAAGCCTTGACCCCTTTTGGACCCTGAGAAATAGTTTCTGGGTCTGCAGAAGGGTTTTTGAAAAGGAATTTATGAGAGTCAGGGACCATTTAGTATCTGTCTGGCTTAACAGGAGCTGGAGGTAAAGAGTCAGGGGTCAGACTAGACTCCAAGAACACATCATCTACGATGTCCAACACAGGTGGAATAGCTAGAGGCCTGTGTTGAGGTAGTAAAAGGAAGTCTCTGAGCCTTTTCTTAGATTCTGAAAAATCTTGGTTCTCCCAGTGGAAGTGCTCCCTCATGGTATGCAAGGTTTCCCCAAAAGAGTAGTCCTCAGGAGGAGAAGCTGAAGGAATTGATTCTTCAGCATCAGAATCCTCATAGGGGGGAAGAGAATATTCCTGATCAGAAGAGGAATCAGAAGAAATGGAAACCCGATCTGAAGATTCATAGTCTGTCTCTTGCCTAGCCCTCTTATCAGGAGGGGGCTGGGAACCCCTGATCAAGGTAATTACGACTTTGGCCATTTTGAGCATCTGTTTTTTGGGCATGAAGGCCTGTCCTTGTAACTGGTGAACTTGTTTCTTTGCATTTAAAGATGTTTTAGTCTTTGAAGTCGGTTTAATATATAATTGTTTAGGTCTGAATACACCCTCAGAAGCCGATGCCTGCTCAGCGGCTCCGGACCCATCTGAGGGAATAATCTCCAAGTCTCCAATACCTTGAGATTCCTGTGACCTGGGGGACTCCATGTGGGAGTCGGTAGCAGCCTGTGACTCTAAAGTAGCGTGCATCAGGGGCTGCGAAAGCACCTCACGGAGAACCTGCAAACCGGCAACTTGCTTAGAAGAAGCTTCGTCATCAGTTTTGGACCTCAGTTGCTTGTCTTTTTCTTTGCGTTTTTTGTGAACTCCGGTAGTCGGATGGCTATCCGACGACATTGTATAATTAAATCTTTGCCCAAAATAGCTTAATGCAAAATCGTATGGATGCTTAATAATGTGTTGGTTAAATCTAGCACAAAACCGACAACTAGCAACATCGTGGTCAGGGCCTAGGCAAGGAATACAGTAAGAATGAAAGTCCTTATGAGATATTTGCTTCCCACAAGAAAATACAATTATTAAAATTTTTTGACATCGGCCTGGAGCAAGAAAAAAGTTTCCCCAATGGGGTACTTCATTTTTAATGAAGACTACGGATCTGAAACTCGAACGCGAAAAATCTCAGGAGTCGGCTGACTGGCACTTGCAAACTGCTTCTGCTCCGGGCACCGCGCGGCAAGAAAGACTGAATAAAATGGCGTCGGCTGCATCTTTTATACCCCTGACGACCTGATGTCAGGGAAGAGGCGACAGCAACCGACGCAGGACCCAAGACTTTGGAATTCAGGCCAACTGAGGGCAACCTGCCAGCAGTATAACCCAAATGTAATGACTGCAACAGTGAAACACGAAGAACATCCAGTTTCAAGTACTGAGCCCAGACTCTGGCAGAGCTAACAAGAATATGGACAAATAATTAACAGCCAATGCTAGTTTTCCTTCTGATGTGGATGCTGTAGAGGTTTGTCACTGCTGTCTTGAGAATGAGAGTCCTAACCTTTTTGTTACTAAACTATTTAATATTTTAACTTAATATTTAAGAAGAATGGAATGATGGTTAATGGTGTCATACAAGAGTATAATGAAGAATGCCTAGAGTACCACTGCAGGTCTGTTCTTCTGAGAGTAGGGCAGTTTTCAGTGCCCAGGCTCATATTTCCTTGCATTAAAAAAAAAAACTTACATGGCTATGATAGGATGGTCCTAACTCATGCCTTACACATAAAAGCTAAATGGGCTATTAGAGCAGGAATGATGATGGATCTGAGGAGGGAGGAAGCAACTGACAAAAAAATCAACATAAAAATAGCAGCATAATGTTCACAGAAAGTCAAAATAGAGTCAGTACACTTCATCTTGCACATTTGCCTCAGGAAGGTTTAGGGATAAACTAATGAACTTTGCTGATAATGACAGCAGAGATACAGGATGACGATTATGTATTGTGTTATTGTACAACAGTACCTACATCATAGTGCTAAAGTGTGATGCCTCCACACCTGGACTGAAATGCAGCTTGAAGTTTATATCAGGCTGATCTCTCTGTTCTGACTGGAAAGGCTGACTGATATGCAGTGGGGGTACCTGGCAGTATCGCATGAATATTCAATAAACAGCTGTATGGAATCAAGTAAGGGCTGAGTTAAAGTAAATATTTAATGGCATTTTACAACTGAGTAGCATATCTGAGTTAAGCATATAAGGTTTTTGTGACACATCTGCTGTCTTTTAATACTACAACTCATATATTGCTTATAGACAAAAGACTTCAATTTTGTAGTGGCTCACATACTATCTGTGTACCACCGAATCACCAATACTTTGGTGGGGTTGGTATAATGGTTAAAGGACTTACCTCACAGACACAAGGAATAGAGTTTGATTCTCACCTCTAAAAGGGACATTGGCTAAGCTTAACATGGCCTATAAGGGCAGATACCCTAGTAACTGCCTATGAAACTAAAACAGATCATTATTGTAGACAAGGATACCCAAGCCCACCTTGTATACTGAGTTATCTGCCTACAGGATAAGCTGTGCATCTTAAGCAATTGGCTTATGTTCATCCACTGCATTCTTGAATTCTGTCACAATCTTTGAACTCATAACCACTTTAGTAGAGCTAAAGCAACTATCAACCATTTTATCTGTGAAAAAAATAATTTGCTTTTATCTTCCTTGTACTGATCATCTTACATTTTCAACAGCTTTCTGTTGCATATATTTTTAAATATGGTATCTTCTTGAATGCCAAAGAGTTTGTTAATGTATTTAAGTGTTTTTGGCCATATTCTTTCTGCATTTATTCAAGACTCTACATACTAAGCTTTTTGTAATCTATTTTATATGCTTCTTGATGAGGACTACTATTTTAGCTGTCCTTGTCTGAACTTGTATTATCCTATCAATATCCTTACAAAAAATTACCAGATCATCATGCAATGCTCTAGTTAGGATCTTCCATCTCCCTGTAAATAAGAACAGCAGTTTCTCATCCTTCACTTCCTGTCACATTGTTTGTTTACTATTTGGTCATCTGACATGACTACCACTCATGAATGTCCACCTTTAATGTTGGTATGGCTTCACCTTCACTTGTTCAATAATTCAAGAGCTGATGCCTCACAGATGCATAATGCTGCATATTTAACCAAAATGTCATGTTTTACACTAGTCAAAAATCCTAACAGGTCTTTTATCCTTTGTACTACTTTTTATCAGTTCTGCTTTGTAATATTATTGTTGATGTTGTCTTGTGGATTTTGAGTTTCATCCATGCTACTATTGTTTTGCACACTACAAATCTGTCTAATTTAATCACAAAGTCTAGCATGGAACTACGTTAAATACCTCAGTAGTGATTATTAATGAAACCTCTCGGTCACTTCTGCAATACTGCCTTAGTTTCCAAATCAACAAACTTCTGTAAGATGTGTTTATTATGATCTATGGTGTTTGCATGCTGTATTAGGTTATGTTCTCCACTGGTTTCTTTATATAGAAACATTTTCCTTCCACAGTGATGCCCCCATTTCCCTTCTTCCAAAGTCAAAGACAAAGGGCACAGTGATTAGCATCGCTGCTTTGGAGCACTTTATTTTTCAATTTAATTTTTTATGAACTGCCCTTATTGTGGAGTCTACACATCCCACCTGTAATGATGTTAGTTTTCACATAGTACCCTGGCTTACTCCCATATTCCAAAATGCGCTAAAAGTGAACTGGTAATCCTGCAAATTGCCCATAGATGTGGTTGTCATGTGTGAATGAACACACACATTGCAATGGACTAGGGCCCCACCCAAGACTAATTTTGCTGCCTTGAGCCAATGAGTGGTGGGATAGGGTCCAGCTTTCCCATGGTGTTGAGATGGATTAAGGAGGTAGTCAGGGAAGAGCTGAATTAAGTTAAAAGATCTCAGCCTTTTATTTGCAACATCTTTTCTGAATGGGAAACGCACCTTCCGTGTTCCATTTTCAGTTGAGGAACATTATCCATTATACTTGTTTTTTCCCAAACGGTTGGCTATTCTAAAGGTTCTCCACCCAGCTTTGCCATAATTTGTGAATGAATCTTATCAAGCCCCAATGTCGCCACCTTTTTTTTGTGCTTTCATGATTGTAAGTCTATAAAGGCAACAGCTGTCCTGGTTTTGGTATTTTGTTCACTACTAGTTCCAGCTTTCTCCTTGATTCTTCAGCTAAATGGCTGACAGATTTGGGGGGGGGGGGGTACAGGGAATACACATTATATTCTTACAGCAGTGACCCAAGACGATATAATCCCATATGGCAGTTATTTTATTATTTCGCTATTAAGATTTTATGACTATCTGTTATGTTCACATTGAGAAAGAATTGTTTCACTTAGAAGCTTTGTGCCTAATAAAATGTTTGGATTCCATTTTGTATGGTTTTATGCTTCCTTGTTCCTTTTCTTGTATATGTATGTAGTAGGTGATGCAAATGATCTCATCTCAGCTGTCACTGATTTTGTAACATGCTCTTCATTTTTTGCCTCATATTTTAATCTGTACCCTGTCATTTTTTTTCCGGTAAATCAATGAGGATTGCAGTCACTAAATAATGGCGGACATTAGAGTTTAAGACTTTAGCCTTCAGCAAAAAGCATGCTAGCCCAAGGTTTGTTATTCTAGCTACTTTCAAAGTATAATAGCTACCACTAGTTTTGATTGTTGGTCCAGGTTTATTGCTTTCTCCTTTATTCTTGAGCCATGGTGAGGAGAGAGAGTTGTAGTGGGTTGCATACTCTAGACTGACAGTACTGAGCTGAGAAGATAAACTCCTGTGTAGCAGTTATTTGTGCATTTAGTTATTCATTTGATTGCAATCAAACATCTGTGGTATGAAGCCATGATCATGCAAGTGGCTGTATCTGACGGTCGTGTGTTTGTGTATGTAGGTATACATGTATGGGGGCATAGATGCTCTCAGTTTTCCCAGATTATGTAGTATACCCCTGATTCTTCAGATCACATTTTGGGTTTACTATGTTATATTTGAAAAGGGTTGGGTCGAACAGTTGCAACATCGAAAAATAATGTTGCATTTCAAAACAGTGGAAGAATGGAATGTCAAAAATGGGAAACACGGAAATGTGCATTCAACATTTCTGCCGCCCACCCATGTTACTCACCTTACCTCTACTATTTAGCCGGTGGGCTGTGCCCCCCACACCCCCTGTATATTAAATATATCAACATCGAGATCACACTACAGTGAGGAAATGGCCTACTTCCCTGTTCCTCAATGAAGCATGACCTCCCTCCACAGTCTCGGCACGTCAATTGTCGAAAGGTCGAGTGCACCATGCAACTCGACTGAATGAGATTGACCACATTTGCAGTTTGCGCAAGTCATAGTAAACCCATATTTTGTTACCTTCCTCAAAGTATGTAATTTTTTTTCTGGCAAATCAGTGACGATTGCAATCATCCAAAAAAATGCTAATGCAAAATCTGTTATTTTTTTGAAACTTTCTAAGTAAACAAAAGCAATAACTGTCCCTTAGTTTTAGCTTTTCCCTTGTTTCTTGAGCTAAGAGGTTGAGAGGTATATGGGATGGGGTTCCATGCTATATTCTGACAGCAATCTGCAGAGAAGATGTATTCCTGTGTGGCAGTTACTTATGTATTTATCATTCATTTGACAGACAGCTATCAAACATCTAGGGTGTACTGTCACAGTCAAAAGTAACTTACACTTATGGTCATGTGTGTTTGTGTGCACACACGTGTAGTGGGGGTTAAAACAAAAAATTATCGTGGCCAATTATTTTTATTTTATTACAGTCTGATATCTGAAGTGCATACATGCAATACAACTGGCTTTAAGTGATTGGTATAGGGCCTATCGGTGAATGAAAGTGAATGACAGTGCTGTCATTTGCTAGTGTTAAACAGTCATTGTTCTGGGTATTGCAGTAGTGTGCATTTGTGTGAAGCCAGCTATATTTTGCTCTGTTTTAACACACAGAGACATCTGAGGTGGGCATGATCAGTAACGTGGCTATAACTGATGTGTGTGGTTTGTCCGTGTTGCAAATGGTTGCATGTGTGGGTGAGTGGTTGCACTGCATGTAAAAGTAGCAATTTCCATCACAAACACCAGCATTGTACACAGTATGTGGCAGTCTCTGGTGTTCTGGGCAGGATACATGTGACAGCCACTGATCAGTGGCACAGTGTGCCACAGGTAGTGTTGCCACCTAACAATGCCTGGTTCTATGTCTGAGTTTTTTCTTTGTAATTCCTTCTTTATGGTACCTGCATGTGCTCTCTATCTCTGTGTGAGTTTTATCCAGGTACACTTGTGTCCTCTTCAAGATGCTGCACTGTATAATATATGTCTCTGGCCATTTGTGGTTTTATTTTCATCCTAATCTCACCTCAGTAGGTACACATAGGGTAGCTATCTTTTTGGAGGGGAGAAGATGGCAGGTTCTGTTTCCAGACAAGATTTAGATATACCTGCAAGCAGTGGTCTTAATGGTTTATTTGGAAGTTACTATTTTGTTAGTTTTAAATATTAAGGTTTAAAGACAGCTTATATTTCCTAGGAAAAATTAAGACTGAATACATTTCTTTACTCAGAATGAATTCCTTGTCACATCCATCGATAGATTAAAAGGTTGTAACAAAAACCTATAAAATGCACTTCAGAGTATATAGAATCTTATGACTTTTGAGGGCTCCAGATAATCTCAGGTCCCACACTCCCAGCTTAACTCAGTTACTTCCTTAAACTTATTACAGTGGAGTCCTGTTCAGTTATGACGTTACAAGGATGGGAAAAAAGTTAAATGGTAAGACAAAGTGTTAACAACATAAAAAGAAGTATTTATCTGGATGGTGTGAGGCTGGAATGAGGTGAAAGCACTGGGAAGGTGCAGAGAGGACCACTGTGCGACTCAGGGCCCATGGGGTTCTTTGTCTAGGGCTTCACTTCAGCTTAGCCTGCCTTCTTAATCCCAGTCAGTCATCTGATGTGTGTATAAAGTGGCATAAAGAGCGAGTAATGAGGCACTGTATAGATGAAAGTAAATGGCCCCATCTGCTGTTTGCTCATGTGTAATGGTCACTGACCTGCTTAAACCCATCTCATTCCAGTTAGCTCTACCATTCAGTCCCCCCCCACTTTGAAGTTAACAGACACTGCTGTAACTTACCTTGTTAACAGATTAATAAAACATGCTTTCCAACTCTCTTTTGGTCTTTTTGATCTATAGGTGAGGTTCATAGGTGTGTACTAGGCTAAATGGCCCTGGAGCCTATATAAGCCTAGCCCAAGAAGATTCCCTGGCATCATGCCACCTGAAGATAGTTCCCAGTGCCCCTGTCAAGCAAGGCCACTGAGGTGATCCCTGGGGTGAACTGCTGCCCTAAGTTAGCTTCCAGTGCCCCCGTCAATCATTGCTCTCCCTCTATATTTACAGAAATTATTTTACCTTCCTTTTTTACTAGACTGGATGTTTTACCTCAATTATTTCTCTGCTTTGAATAATGTTGTTCTCTATATTTACAGAATTCATTTCACCTTCCTTTTTTACTAGACTGGATGTTTTACCTCACTTATTTCTCTACTTTGAATAATGTTGTTGACTTTCCATAACATTACTAAAGGCTTTTGCCCTTATAACTAATGCCACCTTTTTTCTATTTAATTTGCATATTTATTATACAAGGCCTTTTCCTTCCATGCAAGAAGTTTCTATGCATGTTTCTGTCCACATACACTAGTAGCAAACAATATCCAAAATATGTACTATAATTAACTTGATCAGAGATTAAACATCATATGCACAAACCTGTAAATGCCCATCAATTATTTACCCTTTCAAAGCTGTAATTTAGCATATAGTATTTCTTTAATTCTTACATAGCTGTAGAAAGTGACATACTTCAAATATTTCATTCCTACTTGAGGAAATTAATGCATATAAATCATGTATTTTCTAAATTTCTAACTCAAAGTTCTGCTAGAATGATCAAGGCAGCTGATGAAAACTTGATGTTTCTTGTTTGCTACTGCAAACATCCTAAGTTGTCTGACTAAGCTGTCTACAATTATATCAACATGTCTATATCAAAATACAATTTTCTCCAGAATGAAATCTTTCGGATGGGTGTCTGACTTCAAAATTTACCTATGCCTACCTATAGTGCGCCTAGTATTAGAAGTCTGTAGAGTGCTGTTCATACATCTTTTGTACTCCTGTATCAATCTAATTTTTTCCAATAAATGTAATCAAAATGTCTTTTTGCACCTTCAGATATTCATACATTTTTCATCAGAATAGCCATTACTCAAAAAATTTTCATGAATTTTAATTGCTCATTCTGTGTCCCTGCAGTAAGACAGGTCATTTTTACTCTCATGAACTGAGTATGGAATACTTTACGAAAATGAGTAAGGCAACAACAACTAGCATTATCACATTTTCTATAAAACACATGTATTCTAACAGAGATTAGTTGAAATCATAATACTTGCATACTAAAACGTAATGTAGCATGAGCAGACCTTAAATTATATACAGTCATGTAAAACAAATCTACAAAACAATAGAATTTCTTTACATCACTTTCCCAGATAAGAAAAATATTATCTAAATAATGTCTCCATATATATAGTTTTTTTTATGTTCACTGATGTAAATAAATTATTTTCTCACTCATAATTCAGTCAATATATATTGTGGCTGTCTTGGTTGTATTTTACTGGACAATGAGTCAACTCATCTGGTAGAAAAATGTTCCTCCTTGAAATATACTCTATTAAAGCCAATCAGAAATCCTTGCAAGCACTATATGTATTAGTAACATTTCCCAACTAATATTTAAAAACAGCTATGCCCATGCTATGTCTAATGGACATGTAAAATGATGTCATATCCAACATAGGTAATATCCAGCTGTTATCTATTTAAAATGTCTAATAAACATATCATTGATCTGTTTAAAGTTTATCTAATATACATATCTGTAACATTTCATTCCAGAGTTAACCAAAGGTTAGACATGTCTTAAATCTTAATCAAAGTACTTCGAAAGAGGCTTTTTCAATGAATAAATAGTTCCTGTAACATAACTCCCAGATTACTCTGTTAACTTACAGATGTTTTGGCAATGAATATCATGAACTTTTGCAATATATAACATTTCAAACTGAGAATATGTAACAGAGTACAGATAACCTTATTAATGTAGCCTGAAATGCTTCTTAATTATTCAATATCATTGTTTTCACCTGTTTATAGTTTGTATTATCAGAAAATTATCAATTAAGTACCTTCATATCTAAAATTAAAATAGCAACAGCCTAGCCTGCAGTGGTAATAAGAATGTTGAAATTACTCAAGTTCTTGCATTACCTAAATTTCTCCTCTAAATATGTCCAAACATGTCATCCAAATAATGTCTTTTAATGTTATGTATGTCTTGGGGCGGCCACAGTGGTGTAGCGGTAAGCATTGCCACCTCACAGAAAGAGGTTCTCCGGTTTGATCCTTGGCTGGGAGCCTTCTGTGCGGAGTCTGCATGTCCTCCCTGTGGTTGTGTGGGTTTCCTCCAGGTGCTCCGGTTTCCTCCCACATCCCAAAGACATGCTGTAGGTGGACTGGACACTCGAAATTGGCCCTAGGTGTGAGTGTGTGCATGTGTGTGCCTTCTGTTGGGCTGGCAACTTGACATCGTAAAACTCCACTGCCAGTCATGAGCAGACAGGTGATCTGCTGTGGCGACCCCTAACCGGGAAAAGCAGAAAGAAGAAGAAGTGTTATGTAAGTCTTGATGCTTTCATTTCAGGTAATATAACACTGCTTTCTCAAAAGCACATTTATCCACAATATTAGAAGGAACATTTCTTTTTTTTCAAATTTCAAGATGTTGAACTAATTTATCAGATTCAGTGTGTATAACATCTTTAAATTAAGCAATCTGCAAAAATGTTTGAAATCAAAACAGTTGTCAAGATCAACAGCATGTCAAGTAGGAATGAAGTTAAGTCTTTCTGATAAAACTAATAGTCAATTGAACTTTAGAGAAATTAATCACACCCCTGTTACTTGATTAATTTACCACTTTTACTGAAATGAGACTTGTGGCCCATGTGCGACATTTGTAACAGATCTGGCAAAACACTTCCAATGTTACTAGTCATCATGTTTGTATTTGTGGCATAGCCAGTTATGATTAGTTTTGTCTCTCTCTTCAACTTTAACATCTTAATTTATTTTACCATGTCCTTTGAAAAATCTGTTCGTAATACAGTATTGTTGGAATACCTTCTCTTGTTTACTATTTTTTTTGTCCTTTTGCCTTGCCAAATGAAATATGTCCCCCCTTTGCAATCAACATTATTTCTGTTGAAATAATGTTTTTTCCTTGCCTCAGAAAACTGTCCTCCTTACTTTACTCAGTATTTTTTTCATTAAACTGCAACATGAGTATGTTGAAGGTACCAGTGAAGGTTAGTTCTAGGTATTGTGATTTCTGATAGAACCATCTTACATCGTCCTCCTTTACTCATTAACACTATAACAATCACACTCCCCTTCTGCTCTTAATTCTGACCATTCACACATCAATTTTTCACTGTTTTTACTCCAACTAGCTGTTTAGAAACTATTAAACCATAGAATATTATAAATTACCCAACAATTTATTTACAGAGTTTAATAAATCACTTGAGAAAAATATAGGGAAATTTAACTGTCTAAATAATGAAAGCATCATTATCAGCTGCAGGAGTAAAAAACAATTTGCCTTCTAACAATCCTAAGACATCTTCACTGTTCATTTTTTTTTACAAATTCCAGCAGTTTATCCTGTTTTTTTTTTTTTTTTTTTTTTAAAAGCATGGAAACTATGGTCAAAATTAAGGATCACTACAATGCAGGTGATTATCAGCTATACATGTTCTTCCAAGTGTGTTAGAAGAAAATCTGGACATCATCCTTAATTGGCCAAGGAGTAGTCAGTTGACAACCATCCCAATGAGACTGACACTATCAGTCTTCATACCGACTTTAAGGTTATCCAGAGCTTATCACCACAAAAACACACTGTAGGTAACCAAAGTATAGGAGAGATCAAATAATCAATAAAGCACCTTGGTAATAGCTCTCCTAGGATAAAAATCAAACCAAAAAGTTTGAAATATTAAGTTTGAGTGCTTTTGTCTTCTTCAAAGATTTTATCAGAATAATTAACATAGGTTTGTAATCCTTTTTATATCAGCTAAAAAAATGTTATTGGTTGACACCATTACATCACTTCGTACAATTAAAATACAATTTAAATATCACCAAATAAACAATTACAATGAAAGCAATTTTTAATATAAATTAAGTTAAAAAATATGATTTAACAATATTTTGATAAATTGACAAGGTTTTAAACAAGTATTACAAATTTTTAATATATAATTTCACAATGCCTCTTTCAACCTTTTACATCACAGTCCTTAAACCCTTTAAAGAATATCAACCATATAGAGCATTAGTCGCTCATTGTAAATCTCATTTTAATGTCATAAATTTTAACTCCATTAAATTATAACTTAGCTACTCGGATTTTCAAAACAGGACCCAAGGGCAATTGCCTGTTGTGCCTTGGAAAAATACCCCCATTGAGTCATAGGTGCCATACTAGTTCTGGATACTCGAGTAGTGTTTCCTACTGTCCATCTCTAGGACTGGGCTCAACATGTTCTTATATCCAAATTAAGCTTCTGTACAATGCATTAGAGTCTAGCTGCTTAGATATCTCATAATAATGTTAATAGACCCTATTTTTCAAAGATCTCTCAGTCTTCCCACCATAACAGAAAAAAACAAACTTGGGAATAAGCCAGATACAGAATGCCTTTCAAATAACAATTAAAATATCTGTTAACCTTTATGGTAACCTCTGTTGTAGGAAGACAAGTCAGCACAATTAGACATGTATTTACATTGGTGACACATCCCACATTTATAAATACCTGTTTTCTTTTGATTATTTGACCTACTTTCCAAGAAGTTCTTAATATTTTGTCCCCTTCTTATAACTATATAGAGGGAGTTCTAAGAAGATTTCCAAATAGTTTGGCATCATAGAAAAAAATGTCCTAATACTTTTGAATAATGTTCTGTATCCCTCCCTTATCGTGATTAGTTAGGGATCTATTATAATTCATTCCTACCTCTATGTGTCAACCCGCATTTTGATTAAGATCTTCTTTGTTGTATTTATTATGATCTCTATACACATTCTTGGCCCAAATGGCTACCTGTTCAACTCTCTCATTAGAGCCTAAAAAGGGAATAAAATTTGTACCCCACCCTTCCACTATTTCATTCTTTGTTCATGTAATAAAAGGTTCCAGGTAGCCCCATTCTAAGAAAACCCTTGCAACAAATTCTAGTTCTTCTAAAAGGTCTTTGTGGTCAGAAGTCATGTGGGCAGCATGAACCATTTGTCCCTTTACTACACTTTTCTTCTGGAAAAGGGAGTGGTTAATACTAAAATACAGCTACAAGTTTGTAAAATTTTCTTTCCTGTAAATTTGGTTTAAAATCTAATTCTTTTCAAAATCCTTAATTGTTTAATTTAGCTGCAGCCCATTTACACAAGACAACAGAGGCATGGAACCTACATGGGGCAGACTATGGCATATGTCACAGCTGTGAACTATTGTGCCCTGAAGGGGAGTTTGGCTTAACTTTGGACAAGATGGATGCTTATTGCCAATGTCAGTTGGGGGGTTTCTGTGCAAAGTATGCATGTCCTCCCTGTGTTCATCTGGATTTGCTCTGGGGTGCTCTGGTTTCTGCCCACATTCCAAAGACATGCAGTAGGTGGACTGGGCAGTCTAAATTTGCCATAAGTATGAGTGTGCGTGTGAGTGTGTGGTATGGAAGAACAGCCAAAGCCACATGTCAGTGTGGTATGGAAGAACAGCTACAGCCACCTGGCAGTATAAACATGGAAGAAAGTGTTTGGAGCAGAGAGTGAGCAGGTCAGAAAAGAAAGGAATTGAAAATCAAATGGGTATAGTGAAGCTGCTGGAAAAGGATCTCAAAGATTGTATGCCGATGCAGTTGGAAGAATAAAAAGTACTGTAAATTTTGTTAAAAAGAAAAAATATATATTGTATGGATAAGAATGAAGGAAAAAAGAAGAGGTTATAGACAGATCTTTTGTATGGGACAATTTAGGGCTGCCACTGGGGTTTACAGCAAAGAACACTAGACTGTTGATTCATTTGGGGAGAGTTGTCCCAGCCCCCCTTTAAATAAACCACACCAAACACATAGCCATTTGACGACCTTTATTGAACACTATTGTACAATGAACTTGTACACACAAAACATCAATTATCTTCATCAGCAATGATCTCAGGGCAGTGTCACTACTCACCCTGGATGAATTTACCTCAGGGCAGCATACCTACTCAACCTGATACCTCCCCTCCATTGGGGCAGTGTACCTACTCACCCAGCATTTAAATAGGCAGCGTCCCTGCTCAGCTCACCTCCTGACCAAACAATCATTAACTAATAAATAACTACCTTCCTTAGTGGGAGAACAGAAAAGGACAACCCTGTCCCTCTTCTCTGCCACCAGCCTGGTTCCCAGGCTGTTCCCCCTCCTAAACCCCAGCCGCAACCATACTCTCTAAAAGAGCTTCAAATGCAAATTAAACAGATCCAATACTGCCTCATTAAGATGGACCCCATCAGTTCGGTATCAAAACTCCTCTCCATCCCCAAAATCTCTACAATCAATGGTATGCATCCCCAAAATTCTTAACTGCCTAGCCAGTCTCTGATGAACCTCATGACCCTTTTAATCACCCTATAACTAAGCACTCCTCTAACACAAATGAAGAACCAACTCTGACCAATCAATTTCCATACTGGAACAACGCCTGTAATCTCAGCAAGTCCTAAAGAATAATATCCACCAATCACTTTTTGGAAATAATGCCCAAATCATTGCCCCCCAAATGAATTACTAATGGTACAAGTACATCCCACCATTAATTTATCTTTCTCAAATTCATGCAACAACCTATCCCACCAAAGACCCCTAACCCCATGCCAAGCCACTGACCACCCTAAATGTGATAAACCCAAATTTATCCCATCTTCCCTGACTAACACACACTTCTCTGCCCAGTGGATATATGAATGCCCCAAGATGATAACATGCTTCCCTAAAAAAAAAAAAGAAAAGAAAATTAATAATCAGGCCGCAACTTTATCTAATATATGATAAAAATGCATTTGAAGACCACTTCCCCAATCCCTTAATCACTTCAATGGAACTACCCTCTCTAATTAAAGCTGAAGCCCCACCGATCTTAAACGAGTGACCTGCAAAGCTATCCACTGAAAATCCCATCCAACGTAAAACCCTCCTCACCAAACCTATGAATCTACTACTCGACACCAACTTCCCATCCATTGAACAAAAAATTAACTCATCTACGCTCCCCTTCCACCTCCTCATGAATTCTTTAGCCCACGTTATTGGACAAAGGCTAGGATTCTTGTCAGGTTTAATCACCATCAAGCATCCCCTACCCAATTGATCTGTCTTGCTCTTCCTTATTGAAATAGTAACCTCTCCCTCACCTATGATAACATCCTTCCAACATAACGAACCTAACAACTCCAAAATATGAAGGCGCCAACATATAACCATGTATACAACATGCCCCACATGAAGTAATCCGAAGACCCCCCCTTAACAAACCCAACCCTCACAACAAAACTTTCAATATAACCCTCGTAAAAAGCCATTGAATGTCCCTACATTCCACCACCATGCCCAAATGTCCAAGACTTGGTGAAATCTTGCAACCCTGCTACCTTAGCAAAAATGCTAATTGCAGCCAAATCCACCTTGACTGTCTGAAAAGCCTTGCCTGTCTCCCAAGCACAAGCTACATATCGCAATAGTAATTCCTCTGACCATATCCCCTCCTCTTCTGGCAGGTACAAAACAAACTGATTAAAATCAGAAAGAGCCCTACCATACACCTCCCTCATAGAAGGGGCCCAAGAATGTTGTACCAACCACCTGGCTACTTCGACCCAAGATTCCACACCACTTCTGGCAGGGGTTTCTGGCACTTCCTTCTCCCGTGCAGCCAACCCTACAAACCTGCAAAACAGAAATCGGGACAAGCTATCAGCAATCTCATTCTTTATATGCCAGGCACATGCACTCCTGTAAAGGAAAAATTTATTAAGAGGCTCTGCAAAACCAGTTTCCGTAATACCAACAATAACAAACCCAACTTCGCCGTCTTCTTTTGTAATACCCTCACTACAGCCATATTGTCCGAGTGAAAAACTACATGTTTGTCCCTCAAATGCTCCTTCAACACAACAGAAGATGCCCATATAGGCATCAACTCTAGAAAGGCCATGTCACGCCTCCATACCTCCTTCCAATCTCGAGGCCATTCAGCTGCAAACCACCGGCCCCCAGATCACCACCTCCAGCTACATCTGTAAACAATTGAAGTTTCTCCTGCCCCACCCAGTCTGACTGCCAAAAAGAGATCCCATTAAATTGTTGCACAAAACCATCCCACAAAACCAGGTCCTCCTGCACCAGTTGGGTCACCCTAACTCAATTGTGTTTACTCTGACCCTCTTTCAACATATAAGCAACCGACCTACAAAAGGCTCGCCCTGGGTTGCAAAGCTCAGCAGGCAAAATTCAAAAGCCCCAACAACTCCATGACTGAATGAATACGAATCTTATTCTTACGCAGAACCAAACGTAAAGCCAACCCGAGCCTATCTTATCCGCGGGTAGACAAAACAGTCCCCGCTCCACATCAATCGTTAGTCCAGAATTTCTAAGGCTCTCACCAGACCTTCAATCTTATACTAAGCCAAAGGTACCCGTAACTCATCATGATGCTCGGAAACTCTCACAACCCCTCCTGCGCTCCTACCCTTCCTTCACCCACCAACAGAAAATCATCTAAATAAAGGACTGCCTTTTAAGTTCCCACTCTCTGCTGCCAAATTCAATGCACTACCGTACTGAACTTCTCAAAAGTCACACATGCCACTGAACAACCCATAGGCATAGCTTTATCGAAGTAGTACTTATCACCTACCCACATCCCCAGTAACGGCCAATCCTCACTCCTAATAGGCAACAAGCGAAAAGCCGACTCAATGTCAACCTTAACAGCCATGGCTCCCGAAATTCCCTAATCACTTTCACTGCATCATTCAAGGAAGCATAATACACCCTAACCTACTCATCTGCAATAAAATCATTCACTGAATTCCCTTCCGGATGCGACAAGTGATGTATCAATCTGAATTCCCTGGCACTAACCCCAAAGGTGACACCTTGTAACTACTGAAAGGCAGACTGTCAAAAGGACCCAATAAACACCCCGCCCAACACTCATCCTCCACTAAAACCTGCAGGATGTCCTCTTTACCTTGAACTGATTGCAGATTCTTGCAACCTCCCACCCCCTCCCACGGTGGACTTTATAGGAAATCCCCCCTGAAATCCTTGTGTCATCTCATTTTTGATGGCAAGACCAGGAAACCGGCAAAGCATACCCCGCAGGACCTCCTCCTTAATGAGGAATGGCACCCCTCTCTATTGCCTCTAAAGAACCCAAGTCCCTGGGACCCATGAAAATTACCCCTACCCTGAGCCAGTTGAAATCCTTGTGAGGTGAAGCTTTACCCACCAAATCAACCCTCATGAGCCATAACATTGTAGTTCCACGTGAAAAGGTCTTGCCAACCATAGCAAATGGCAATCTTGAGCAAACGTGTGCAAATTTGCAACCCACCCATGAACAAGAACAACTATTAAAAGACCAACACACACCTGCTGCTTCTCCCCTGCTCACCCTTCTGTTAAAGCCACCATAACTATCCATCATCGTAGCTAACCATATATCCAGATGACGCACCTCCCAACTTAGTGACTGGTCCACAGACTTCCATTTGTGGAAACGTTGATCATATCAAAGCCACGTATTACCCGGCCTTAACTGTTGCGCCTCACGAATGGCAAGGAAATATCCTAGAAGAGGCAAGGCCAATGACCTGTCCTTCTCCAGCTGCAATGCCATAAAGTAAATAAAGCCAACCACCCAATTATCCCATCTCCTAGGGCAAAGCTTACCTACCCTCTTTCTTCCCAATGCCGCTAGAGCCGCCAACAAGTCCTTGCTATTAGATGACTCCACCTCCACTGGCCATTGGACCCCTTCCACATTGATCAGCTCAAACAAATCCACATACTCTCCTTTCCAAATTTTTTCTTTGACCGACCCCAAAATGTGCGGAATAAGGAAAACTGCTCCTGCCCCCTGTCCCAAAGACTAGGTGGCTAACCAGTCCCTCGGCCACAGCCCAAAGTCAGAGCCTACCTCTGGGTCCAAAACTGAATTGTCCCCAGAACCAACACCCATCCCAGTTGCATCTCCAACAGGGTAACTAGAACAATGTGCCAGCTGCCTCTGAGCACCCTCTACCACTTGCAAACCTCCCCCGAGGTCCCCAACTAACAGGTCTTCATCATCCCTACCCCCCACAATCCTCAACCCCTAGCTCCCCAGACAATACGGCTGAAGTAAAACCATTACCTGCACCTTCATCTTGAGACATACTGGGAACTGGTGTGCCCACTGCAACCGCCTGCTTCACTGTCTGTTGTCTTTTCCCCCGAGCTGGGGTTCTCACCGTGGTGCACCACCTCTTCTGACCCAGAGCCTGTTCTGGTTCCTTTACCACCTTGGACGTTGTCGCCTCCTGGAACAACTCTTCTGCCTGGGCCACAATAGCTTGCCGTCACTGACATAGTTCTGGTAAATTAGCCATCTGCATCCACAATACCTACAGGTCATCTAGACGTGAGCTAGCTGTTACTTCACCACCACCTCACACCAAAATGTACCTACTTCCCTTAATCCCTACCACTTAATCCTGTCATAAGTCCCTCCTTCCCCTACATCACTTCCTTTAACCACTCCCTTTCTCTTTAACCCTTTCACCACTACAATCCAGCTATCCTACCTATCTGCAAAGACTCCCATTAATTCCTAACTTTTATACCCACCCCCCACCCCTTTATTCTTGCTTGTGGGACCAGGACAACTTAGTTTGTCCCAAACTACATTTGTGATGGAAGAATTACTGGATGAGTCTTTATTTTACTGTGAAGCAAGGATAAACTTATCCATGGACTTAATTCATTCTTCTGGGTAAGAGGAATGTTTAAAGAAAAAAAGTAAGGTGCTAATCCAGACTGATGGCATTAAACTACATGATGATACATTATTTTTTATCAATGTGTCATTCAGTTTTTGATATTGTAAAGTTAAAGATGAAAATGGTATTTGCAATGGGGGGTGGAATTTTATTTTAAAATATGAAAAAGATATGATAAAGCATTTGCCAAGAGTTACAAATGTTGATAAGTGATAAATCAGATATATGGGTCAGCTAAAAGCTTTTTGTTTTTTTTTTTTTGCAGAGATTTTATTCACTTGATAAATTTATATTTAAAAATTAGATGTAACGAATGCAGGGAAGAATGTCATATGATATACAAGTGTAAGAAAGAAAGTAGAATTTGTAAAAGTGAAGGTCATTTTGGTTTGATTCTGACAAGGGCAATGAATATAATAATGAAACTAATGATTAGGAGAATGTTTTAGTTTCTGAGGGTAAAGATGTATAAGGGGAAAGAGGGTAAAAACATTATAAGACCACCTGTTACTGGAGAGCTCACTTTCTGTCTGCCAGTAGTCATCTTGTGATTAGTGCTTATGTTTTGCTACTGGTGACGGAGCACAGGGACGTTATTTCCTGGAGAGAGATGGTCACCAGAAAGACTGATAACTGTTTTATAGGTGCCAGCTTGGGATTTGTCCTTATATTTTGTTCCTAGTGAAAAAAGAAGCAGAGGGCATTGGTTTCTGACTGCTTTTCATTGGGCAGTGAGGGTCTGTGTGGGATCTTCCTTATTCGTCTGGTTGCTATTCAAGGCATCTACAAGGAAAAGGCTATAGCAAAGCCTGCCAACTCCTGCATCATCTGGGTTAAGACTGTTGATCACCAAAGAGCCTGTGACTTACTTCTCATTTTGGGATTGGTGCTACTATTTTGCTTCTAGTGAAAGAAGAAGCAAAGGGACATCATATCCTAGCAGCACGAAGTTGTGGTAAGACTAGCATTAGCAATACCCAGACGATAGCCAATCAGATTAATCCATTCTTTACATCATTCCTGACAAAGACAATGCTTTCTTTTCAGTAATTACTGCTTGATTACATGCCATCTAACCTAACTTCAGAATATCTTTATAAATACTTCATCCATAAACCATCAGTGTTTACTTATTAGTTTCCCCCTCAAATGTTTGGCAATACCCTGGATAGACACAGACTCATAGAAATGACATTTTTCCTGTAAAAGCACCCTTGAAATTTCACCAGTTCTTAGTTACATAGAAGGTAACTAGTTTGCAGTCATACGTACTGCCCACAGAGTTGCAAAACAGATACTCCTGACATTACTTTATATTCTTATTGCAACTGTCTAATCAATGAAAAGGGCCTGTTGCCATGGATATGAACTCTCCACTATCTCCATTATCAGCATGGTGGATATGGGCATCTTAAGGCAATGTAGAAATTAGAGTCATAAGAAGTTACTAGGCTATTGGCCCTGAGGCCCTTACAAGCCTAGCCAAGAATTTAGCCCATGTTCCAACAAGTCAGCACCCTATGCCACTGTCCATCAGGGACATAGGTAGAATCCCAGGGGTGTATTTTCTGTTCCCCATCCAGTTATCCAGGTTGCACTTAAAAAGGGTTAATGAGGTACTCTGCTTTACGCAGAGAGGGAGTCTATTCCACAAAAGGGGGAGTCTCGGGGACACAAATCTGTCTCGCCAATAAGTCTTATTTATGTCACAGACCAGGTTGAGGCTGCTAGTGTGGGTTACTTGAGTGGAGCTTGACTTGCAGATATGCAACAGTCCCATCAGGTTGAGGTCTGCGATTGCTTTGTATGTCAGACAGAGGTCACCTTTGAGGAGTCTGTAGGAGACTAAGTACAGGGACAGGGCTGTATGTGTTCTCTCCAGCTGCTGCATATGCTTCATGAGGTACATGCTGAAAGGGGCATTGTATTCAATAATCTGTCTTATAAGGGAAGAATATAGGGATGTTATGACTACCTTGTCACTGGATGAGATACCCTCACTAATGAGGTGGGCCATGTAGAAAGCTATCCGTACAATGGAGGCAATATGGTGGTCAACAGCCAGTTTGCTATCAACCTGGGTTCCCAAGTCCCTCATGGCTGACTGCGTGCTTAGTGCCTTATTATCAATGTGATAATTTGTGGAGATGTCATTCTCCCCAAACGGGATGATGATACATTTTTTGGCATTCAGTTTAAGGCCATGTTTCTGGCACCAGTCATTTGTTCGGGTGAGACCCTCTTGGATGATATCCACATAACTAGGGGAATTGATGACAGCACCCAGATTGCAGAGTCATCTGCAAATTTAGTCAGCCACAGCCCACTAGATTTGGCCTGCACCTATGAGAAGTATATCCCATACAGCAGATGCCCCAAGAACTATCCCTGGGGTACACCACTTGTTACGGGTTGACCACTTGAGGGGGTGTCCTCTATTTTGACTAGGTGGAATCTATCAGTGAGCCAATTTGTCACCCATCTGGTAACATATGGATTGATGCCTAGTTGATAGAGTTTATCTATTGTACCTGAGTAGGGAATAGTATCGAAGGCCTTGGCCAGCTCAAGGTAGTCGGTGTGCATAGTCTTCCCCTCATCTATGGCCTTGGTGACTGTCTCATAGAAGTCGACCAAATTTAACAGGCATGACCTCCCGTTGATGAAACCAAACTGTGCGGGATCAAGTGTCTGGAGGTTGCCAATGTCCTTGTTTATGAGGTCCATGATAATCTGCTCCATGGCCTTGCAGATCAGGCTAGTTAGGCTGATGGGTCTACAATTTCCTGGATCAGTGGACACTCCACCTCTGTGCAAAGGGGTGACAGTAGCTGTCCTCCACTCAGCTGGGATGAAGCTGGTACTCAGGCTTTGGTTGAATAGGGTGTATAATGGTGATGCAAGTTCCTGCCTGAGTTCATGTAGGATGCAAACTGGGATGTTATCAGTTCCCATGGAGGCTGTATTTTTTTCCTTTGAGAGGGCAGTGATGACTTGCTCCCTAGAGATAACGGGAGGGGTCAGGTACTGGGGATGTCCTGTTTTACTAATGGGGGGGGCAGAGGAGTGAAGTTTTCACTGGACTTGTCTGCCAGCAGGTTGGCTAAATCTACAAGGTTTGTGTATGTGGTGTCCTTGCCCACCAGTTCTGAGCAGATTTGAGTGCTTCACTTGATACTGCAGGCACATGTGAAGAAAGCCTTATGATTGTCTTTAGTAGATGTGGCCAGTTTGGACTCTAAGCTTGCTTTGGAGGATTTCACCAATGCTCTTATTTGCTTATTCAGGCTAAGGAGAGATTGCTTCTAATTAGACACCTGCTCCTTCTTGGTCCTGGACAGCAATTTTTTCCTTTTATCATAGAGTTTATTTATTGTAGATGTCCACCAGACAGGTCTACTCTTCCTTGAGGAGGAGGATTTCATCTTTTCTGGTATTCCTGCTTCCATGCAGCTATATAAATGCTCATATAGGACTCTGGTGTAAGTTTGGACATATGTTCCTGTTTCTGTGCAGGGTGTGGGGGATGCAAAGCTGTTTATACCTTCCCTAAGGAGGTTGTAATCAGTTTTGGAGAAGTTTTTTTGTTTGACATGTTTACTTACAACCACCTTAATCTCAAACAAACTGATAAGCTATGTTAGAGCTGCATAAACACAATGGCACCGGGGGCAATGCTTTCAAATAAAAGCACTCCTAGTGTCAATCAGGTTGCCAGTAGTACACTCCCTGCACCTATCACACACAATTCAAAGCAGACACTTAGATCCACATATGCTGAGGCACTTAAATGTAACCTTCCTAAACCACAAAGACCTCTTAGATCAGTGATGGCGAACCTTTTGGGCTCTGTGTGTGTCAAAAATTCAGAAAATGCCTATCGTGACTCAGCTGGTATATCAACCCCCCCCCCCCCCCCAAACAAGAGAGAAAATTCTTTACGTATTCATTTATTTAAAAAAAATACAATTCAGGCGTGTGCTGCTATGTATTAAAAAAGTAAAAGAAGAATCAGTGACTTACAATAGGAAAACAATATGCTCACTGATTATTGGGCTTAAAATAGCGCACTAAAAAACGACCCTACTTTTAATAGTAATTTTGAATTGAACTGAAAAAAATATGGAACACATTGCATTTGATTTGATTATCAATTAATGACTTTTTTTGTTGCTGATTCTTGATAGATTAGTGCAGGGTCACTTTTCTTCTATTTTTGTTCATTCAGTTTCTTTGGTAATTCGGATGTTGGTGAATCCTGGTGTATGACCCAAAATGTCATGGTGTGTCACCTTTGACATGTATGCCATAGGTACACCATCATTGTCCTAGATGAAGTACATGTAACAAATACCCTCAGCAGCCCCAAATGAACACTTTCAAAACAGCACCCACATCAATACATACAGCCACATCTCATGCAGTTTCTACTGCTAAGACCATAAGGCAAGCCACCGCACAATCCAACATTTCAATCACTGACTGCACACTGATACCCCCCTTCACCGGGATGAGTAAGGAGAAAATCACAGTCGTCTGCTTATCAGGGGCCAGGATCTGCCACATTATGCATGCACTCAGGTCATTGCACCACAAGTACCGGTATGATTTAGTCATAAACCATGTGGTTGTAAATGACTTGGGACATACCTTTCTATACTTTAAGAAAGACATCATGGAGGTCTTGGAATATGTGTCCCAGGCTCCTACAAGACTACCATTAAGCAGATTTTTACCTTCTCCAAGCATAATGCCACAATGCAAACAGAAGATGATCAACTTTAATAATTGGCTTAGTTTCTGGTGTCATTCTAAGGGGGTGCAATATTTGTCAGCATGGAAGATGTTCAATAGATCATGCTGCTTTACCAAGGATGGTCTGCACCTCTTCCTCTAGGCTTTCAAATATTAGCTAAAACATATTCCTCCACCATAGTACCTTTTTTAGGCAATGCCAAACTGAATGTACTTCCTACATAAATCAAAAGCAAGAAAATCTAAAGATGTCACCGCTCAATGCTAGGAGCCTAAAGGAGAAACTCCACTCCCTACAAGCTTTACTCACCCTGACATATGATTTAAAATTGCAGGGACCACACCAGCAATGCAAGGCTATAATGCCTTTTACACATTTAGAACAGCTATTCCACAGGCAGGGACTAAAGGTGGAGATGCCTCGATTTACATCACAAATATACCTCAAGGCTAGTCAAATTGCATAATGCACTTGAATGTCTCCATGTTCAAATCACCACATGCACAATCCCATACCATTTCCTTGTAAGCTATAGGTCCCACTCTATGATCCATGTATTTAAGCTTATTGGAAATGCTCACTATCTAACCCAATACTATATTCATAGGCAATTTTAATTACCCCATTATTAACTGGGAATCTTATATGACAACAAATGTGCAGTCACAGAGATTTGTGAAGAATGCTACACATTCCCCTAATGTAATGTCTTCTCTGGTAAGGTCAGACTACTAAACTGTCTCTAGAAGTAAAAATAAGACCTGGAACACCAGCTAACCCTTGAATGTTCAGGAACTACTCTAAGTGTAACTTCCTACTAGTAAGGGATAACCCTGCACATTTTTAACCCCTGTAAACCCTAAGAACACTGCTGCCTATGCAGAACTGTTCACAGAAACCATATACAAGCATGTTAATAGCTGCATACAGACAGTTGTATCTACAAGGAAGAAGTACAGAACTAACTCAAAAAATAAGCAACTCTGGTGGAATCGCATCATTAGGCTGTAAAACAGAAGAAAGAAAATCATGGCAAAAATTAGGAGCACCCAGCAGGATAAAAACACTCTCATCAAACTAAAACAATTCAGAGGATAAATAAAGTCTACTAAAGCAAAATTTCAGTTAAATTTGGCTTCCCAGGTCATAAACAACTAGAAGACATTCTTTAGCTATAGCCACAGTCTCAAAGGCAATACATAATGGTGTGCTGAGATGATTGTTAATAGAGCTACCTACACTGAGCCAGAAGATGTAGCAAACCACTGGCAGACAAATTTAGCTCTAATTTTACACCGCTCTTCACCTCAACCCCCCACTAAGGAAATGCCACCAAATATAACACCCCTTACTATCACTAAGGAACAGGCCCTCAATGTTCTCTCTAAGGCCAAGAGCACTGCATGAATAGACCCAGACAATATCCCTGGATGCCTTTTTAAATGGCATGAAACATGACCTATCAGGCCCTCTGGAATTGCTATTTAACTGTAGTCTCCAAACAGGCTTCATGCCTCATGAATGGAGAACAGTGGCAGTCATCCCTCTACACAAAGGGGGCCATCTACAAACCCATAAGTCACACTAGTCTCATGCAAAGCCATTGAAAGAATTATCATGGGAATGATTAATAATGACATAGGAAAGCTCCAAACCCTGGACACAATCCAATTTGGTTTCTTCAAGGGCTGGACACGACTACTCATCCTGGTGGGTTTCTTTGAGAGGGTCACCAGAGCAACAGATGAGAGCAAAATGATTCACACTGCCTACCTTGACCTGGTCAAGGCATTTGATACAATACCTTACTCGGGAATTGTTGACAAACTGAAGCAGTTAGGTACAAACCTTTATGTCTCCTGGTAGATAGCTAGTTGGCTCACAGATAATAACCAGAAAGTCAGAACTGAGGACTCCACCTCTACAAGAGTCCAGTCAGAAGAAGAGTCTCCCTGTGATTGGTTCTCTGACCACTCCTTTTTGGCATTGACTTCTCTGAAGTCAAGGCCAAAGTCAATGAGCTCTGACTGACTAAATGCGCAGATGACTGCAAATTAGGAGCAGTCATAGAATCCCCCACCAACATGAATGTTCAACAGCAGAGCCATGGACTAAATCTAAATACCAAGAAATGCATAACAGTATTTTTAAGGAAGTCATACAACCCTGGTGACTATCAGATTAACAACATATCTCTAGAGCTTAATCCACTAGTCAGGGACTTGGGGACACAGACAGTAATTTAGCCTTCAACTTTCACTTGTCTACAGTAGTGAGGAAAATTTTCTATGTTGTGCAACTTATAAACAAAAGTATGCCATCTAGATCCAGGAATGTCACTGTTACACTGTTTTTAGCTATATCAGATGCTTCATTTGGTACGTACCTAACTGGGCACATCCAAGAATTGGAACATCCACAGAGGTTCCTCACTAAATACAGAGCATAAGTAACATGTCCTGTGCAGACTTCCTTTAAGCCCTATCCCTGTACTTTGTCTCCTACAGGCTGTTGAGTATAGATCTATGCCTGGTATACAAGGCATTGTCAGACACCACCCTGATGGACCTCCTGCATATCTAGAAAACAAACAGCAGTAAAGTTTCTCATTCTAAGGGCTTATGTGTTTGTTAGCTTAGTGCACACCTATGAACCAATTTGATTGATTTATTTATTTATGAATATGTAAGATGAAGGAGTTAGTGAATAAGGTGTAGATAAAATGTTTTAGTTAAGAGGGTGAAAGCAGTTATACGGAGAATGCTGAAATAAGGATGAAGAAATTAATAGTGAAATGACAGAATTTTGTCAGGGAAGTATAAAGGAAGTCAGGAAAATAAATTCAAAAGCATCTAGGGCAAGGTGAGGAAGAGAAAATTTAAAAATATTTTACCAAAAATTGAAAAGAAAGGCAAGGAGTAATGTTATATTTGTGTCAGGTAATGTCAATAGCTGGATCAATAAAAGTAGAAGTATTGTGATTTTACAATCATGTAAAAATGTGAGGCAGTAATAGTTTGTTTCTTTCCGTAGCTTTGTATATGAGGCTAGTGAGATTTATGGGCCTGTAGTTTCTAGGGTCTGTAGATGGCCCATATTTGTGCAGAAGGGTGATTGTTGCTGTTCTCCATTCATGAGGCAAGATGCCTCTTTGGAAGCTAAAGTTAAGTAACACTTCCAGAGGTCCTGATAGGTCATGTTGCATGCCATTTAAAAGACATCCTGGGATATTGTCTGGGCCCATTAATGTAGTGTTCTTGGCTTTAGAGAGAACATTGAGAACCTGTTCCTTAGTGATAGTAAGGGGATTACTGTCTGTGTGTGTCCCAAAGTCCCTGATTACTTGGTCGACTCTTAGGGGTGTGTTGTTAATCTGATAGCATACAATATTTATTTCAGAGGATGATTTAGTTCAGGTGGAAGCATTATAGAAGGCGAGTACGGTTGCAATTTTAGAAGGGAAAGATGGTCATATGTGCTTTTTCTATTTGGACAGGATATCAAATTATTACAATTTTGTATTATTAAGGCTGGAAGGGCTACTGTTGTAGATGTGAAAAGAGGTGAGTATTTTTTTAGGATTATGGGTATTTATGCCTTTACTCAACTAATAAGTTGGTGATCCAAGTAAAACTATAGTGAGTGGACCTCCCAAAATAGATGGCTCAGGTTATCCTTCTCGAGTGGTCACATGTTGCTATAAGTAGGATCACCCAGTCATGTGAAACCAAGTTTCATAGCTTTTCCAAAATGTAATGTAGGCTGCTGGAAAATAAATAAGAACTGTAAAGTGCATATGATACATGATAAAGGCTTGATGTATTTTGCAATATACTAAAGATCATAGAGTCCTGATGTTTAGAAAAATGCATGGTGTAGATTCCCACATTTCATCCATTCATAAAAATCATTCCTTCCAATCAATCTCCGGAAGTTTGTACACTAATGCTGATGAAATAGTATGAGAAATATCACAAGAAAGACACTATTAATTAGTAGTATATCAATAACATTCAGTACTTCTCTAATTATACTATGCTGTGGGCAAGTGTCAATGCAGTTGTTTTGCATCATTGCAAACTTACTTACCAGTGATCTCTCTTAACAGTTTGTATGCACTATTCCTTTGAAATTAAGTATGAAAGTTCATTCTTAATGCATGAGGTAGAGATTACATTCGGGTTTAGTCAGCCCTTTTGTTAACATATTTCCCAATGCTGTCATACAAACTTTAACACACAGATTCAGTACAGATTATAAGTTCACATTGAAATACTACAGGCAGATGTGTTATAAATAATAATGTTTACTATCTGATGTACTAATTTCAGGAAGTAAATTGACTGTAACAGCAAACTTTGAAAAACAGTCAATTTATTATTGTGTCTCAAACCCAAGCGTCCCAGTTTCCTCATTTATTCTAGTCTCCTCAGATATAAATATGTAGTGCTGCAATTTCTTTTAACTTCTGGCAGTAATTGCTGTACTTCTGTTAATCCCAAATTAACTCTTCCCACTTGGAAATAAATTATTTAGTACTTCCAGCCATGACACATATCTTAAAAAGGCACTTAACCAATTATTTTCTAACCACAACACAGACCCATGGGCTTGCAGTCCTTGCACTAATAACAGATAATCACAGACTGCTGAGATATTGGATTTTTTTTCTTTATTTGAATGTTGCTTCCCAGCATGGAAGGAAATGAATATTAGAATACAGCTACACAGATGCCATGATCAGCATTGTGTTAACTGCTAAATAGGCAGACAGTGATCCCAGCATGATGCCATCATTCTTTTTTACACATTAGCCATATTTACTTTATTTATCTTAAATTGTAAAATAAAATAAACCATAGTGCTTAATTTTACATAATATTTTCATAGAAAGCATATAATTTGGAATAAGGCAATGTTGATATTAACAGTTTCTGTTAAATAGTAAGACTGACAGATGTCCTCAGTTTTTCCATAGTCTGTGTTCTGGGATGTATTTCTTTTACATTACTTTTTTCTTGCTTTCAGTCTTCACATTTGTTTAATATTGCCTGATCATATGTTGACTACAAAAGGTATCAGGGAGATGTAAATATTTGAATTATTCTCCATTTTGAGGGTAAAAGGAGAGCAGTTTTAGGAAGTAGATGAATGGTATGAGGCAGTTTATGTGCTAATAGGTTGCTGAATTTTAAGAAACAGGCACTTGATTGTAATATTGTCAGTTTGTTAACATTTACAATGTGCAGATCTGGACTGCCTGTCTTTCAGTAGTATTCAGTATCCAGGTGCAATAGAATTATAAAGGAATAATCCAAGTTCTGGGGAAATGCATACCAAGCACTTACTCTTCAACACTGTAAGACATACACCTTAGATCCTTTCTAGATAAGAACAGGTGTGATAAACATTACCAGTGGTGCCTGACTACACATTGCTAATCACCTTCAACATATTACTGTGCAATGAGCAGGAGTATTACACAGTATTCTGACAGCACTCAACTCTACAATTTACCTGATATTGACATGCATTTAGGGTTGCATGACCTGTGAGTGTTTCAGTTTAGGGCCAATTAGTCTAAAACTTGGACCTCCAGAAACAGTAATACTAACTAGAATATAGTATTATAAAACGAGGGCCTCCAGAAACAACAATATTGATTAGAATATAATATTGTAACATGAGCTAGGCAAAAAAGGAGAGGAAAAGACCAACTAATCCAAATCACTTATACAGTATGAATAAATCTGCACACACATTAATGAAACTTTACAGAGAGATTCACAGCCTCAACTCATGAGAATTTTCTTCCTCAGCTCCTCGATCTTACCCGAGTTTGGAGTTAAGTCTCATCAGACATTTTATAAAAGACAGCATACTCCAAAACTTCATTAGGTCATCTCATGGTCCTCTTTACTGATAATTAAGATAGACTCTACATGTTTTGATATCCTTGTCATGAGGAATAAACAAATTTTTTAATCAGCTACCCACATGTACATTGCCTGCAACAACACTCAAGGGTGATGGCATTCTTCAGAACTGAATGACTTAGAACAATACTGACTAGAATTTAAGAACGAATGTAATCATTTGTTCGATAAAGCACAAAATATATCATGTTAAAATAAGTGATATCAAATTACATGTTTAATACCAAGTTGTGGGGGTCTGGGAACAATTTAAAATGAAAAGTGAGTATGTTTTAAATTAATTAGGACTGGCACTGAACTGATCATGAGCCATTTATAAAAATACATATTATGAGATACTTGTGACTTAAGTGACAAAGCCATAGGACATGCAGAAAATGTTGACAGTTCATCAAGTCCTATATAGAGTTAACAAAATATTCTGCAAAGTTTCAGAATGTTCTTTCCCTTTTTTTTGGTCCCTTCAGGCCTCATGTTTACCGTCCCACTACCCAATGTCTATGTTGGGTCTTCCAGCTAGTCACCAACCCCTCCAACTTACTCCATTATTGCTGGGGTCAGTTGTAGATCCTGAGGTTAACCTGGGGGCTCAGCTCACCTATGCTTCCATTCAGATATTTTTCTTTATGATCTACCCATTCACTTTCCCTTACACCACTCTCATTGATTATGTCCAAGGGCAACTCCTCTCTTCTGACCATACCTCCTCAAAGGGAACAAATCAATAAGCACTCTCCCACCTTGAATGGGAATGCCCATCTTTTTCCTCCTGCTCTGTCAGTTGCCTAAGCTGCTAATTGAACCTGGGTCTGCTGAGCTGTAATCAGGGTTTTATCCTTCTGCACCACCGGAGTGGCTACCAGAATGTTCTTTATTACAGTGTATATGCTGCATCATACTTGAACAGAATGGCTGCAGCTAATATGGCAGCTTTGGGGGTTATCCATTGATCTCTGTCTTTACAACTTGACTTACATGGGGTTATCCATTGATTTCTATCTATGCAACTGGTCTTGCATGTAATTTGGCAGCTATAAAAGAACTAGTCAACACCAATAAAACTCATACCTCACTCCAACCCAATACCTACTAATCCATCTATTTACCTACATGACAATCACAACTGCTGTAACTCAGCCATTTTCAGAACTTTCATTCCTTTATCATTTCTACTAGCTTATTTCAGTATCTTCACCTTCTTAATAATTGCAACAATAATGTACAGTGCCCAGTCCAATCAATCTTCAAGCAGTCATTAACTACACCAAAATAAATGTTCACAGGCAACTTATTTAAGGTCAAAACCATTAGAAAGATAGTAGATCTAATCTGTGCCTTTTCACCAGTCATACACCAGACATAGTTGGAATCATAGAATCCTGGCTAAAAAAGATTATCACTCCAATATTTACCACTTTTTCCCATTAATACAAATACATACTTGATGCCTCGCCAGGTAATAGGGCAGGTGGAGAGAGAATTTTACTGTAAAAATGTACCCTTAACTTCTTTATAATGACCTAGACCAATACTACCTCAAACTGTGAACCTAACTGTTGGCTAGTCAACTACCGTCCAAGTCCAGTAACCACCCTATAGTCAGTTAAATCCAGACTCCAAACAACAATTATGGCTAACATACTATGAAACAAATGCACCATTATATACAGAAACTTTAACCTAAACTCTCTAGGTCCCACCTCCCAAGATAGATCTGAATTTCTAGCTAACCACAACTTAATACAGTTGGTACATGAACCTATCAAACCAAACTATAAATGAAACTTACAACCACACTCTTAATGATCTTATAATCACTTCACAACCAGCTATCATCACCTCCATTACCACTCACCAGCTTATCATCCATCAGCATTAACTAGAAACATTTCTCTATTCTATGCAATATCACTAAGCAAGCGATTCAAAGACACAAAGTCATATACATGTCATCCAGGCAACCATTCTTCTTGGTTGAGTGTAAGAAGCAATCATCATAACAGATAGGGCTTCCCTAGTGAAACTTCTTCCCAGGGCTACATATCTTGCCAATCCACCATTGCATCTCCAGCTTACCTTCAACCCTATGTAAACACCCCTACATACTCCACATAAAAAAATCCCCCTAAGATTCTGTATCACACTTTTACTTCAGAAGAACAGCTAAATAGATTTCCCCATTGCTGGAGCAAATTCAACTCGACTCTGCTTTTGGCACTGATCATCTCTGGCCATGGTTCATGTACCACTTCAGAGAACTCCTACTTCTCCTCTACCACACATACATAACCTTCCGCTAACAACAAGCATGATACCCTTCATACGGGAATCTACCTACATCAGACTGGGGCAAAAATTCAAAACACTTCCAACATCAGTCATTTCCAACCAATTTCAAAACTGCCCACACTGCGCAAAATTGTTGAAAAACTTATTCATGAGCAACACATTACCTACCTCCAAAAATATTGCTTACTCTAATAATCAGTATGAATTCTGAACTAGGTGAAGTACTCTTGATTGCCCTATGGACTCTAACAGGCCACAGTCTCTGGAGAATGGATAAAGGTCAGTTAAAAAGTGCATTATTCATTGATCTAACTTGGGCATTCCACATGATCTACCACTCCATACTAATTCTCCTACTGGACATTGGAATAACTCCACAGGAAATATAATGGTTCCATGATTTTCACACCCACCCACACATACTCTTCTGCCCCTCCTCAAAGCTCTGCTCTTTTTCATTAATGTATTCTCATTGTCTACAACACCTTCAGCAATACACTGATGTCATGGTGATTTACGGATATAGTTCAAATCGCATAGACATACAAAATCAAGCACAATTAAATCTTCTGTATCTAAACAATTATCCCACAAATAAGAAGTTCTTAATGAATCATACACACACACACAAGAGATAATCTTCAGCACTAACAAAAGACTTACAATATGCTCTAAAACACCATACATCGGGGTAACAAGTTTAATAACCCCATAGAAACTGCATCATATTTTTCATATCTATGAATTTGTCTTGATCAATCACTCAAATTTCAACAACAACACTGAAAAACCCAGGCTGAAGATAAACTACTTGATATTGTGGATGCAAAAATGAATGCAGTTTCTCTTTCCCACTGTCAGAGCTACAATTGGTAAAATAGTTCTACTTGGCCACTGAAATTTAGTTTACCATTTCCTGCTACAACCACACAAAAATACAGTAATACTTCAGCATAATCTGCCACTTTATCACCAACTCTCCATATACAAAATGTCAGTGTGTTACCTTACCAAAAGCCAAACAACCACCTGCAGAAAGCGGAGGAAGTCCTCTTTGGCTCACCACTCACTATGAAACTGTTCACAATCAACCAACACTAAAGCAGGATCTGCACACCAAACACCCACCTTTAAACTTCACTTCACTGACCACAGCTTCGTAGTCCTAGCCACCAAACTATGGCAGTCCCTACCTGAACCATAAACTGAAATGTCAGAATATTCTAACTTGTGATACCAACTCAAATGATTTCTGTAAGAGACATTTAAAAGCAATTGGAATAAATCATGTCAAGTCACATATTAATCAAATCTCCTGCTGCATCCATTCATTTCCCTTTATAATGACAGCAATATAATCATAACACATGATATAATAAACACCTTGTAAATATGTATATAATTCTTCAACTGCTAGTACCTCTTTCCATATTTACTTTCTCTTATGAATATTGTACTCTGCCATATGTTCCTGATAATTTTTCTGCTTGTTCACTTTTTTTTGGAGAACTATCCAACTTGCTTCACCTCTGAGTATATCATAATATTCTGATGAAAGACATTTCTATTATAGTAAATTTATGTATAATGTACTAACACACAATGATGTAGTACTGGTCATCTTGCATTGTGTTATTTTCTGTTTGTGCTGTAGTCATTGTTCATTACAAACAGGACTGGGACTGCAAGTGGTCTTACTTTATCAGAACATTATCCTAGACAACAAATTTAAACAAACGAATAAAGCAAGTAAATAGACTTTAAGCTGATGATAAAGTGAACAAAGTGTCTTGGATCAGGTGAAGGGACAGAACTTTATGTGGAGGACTCTGCTGGATTACAGCATGTAGTATGGAATCTGAATCTCATCTGCCATTATATTTGATCATATGAAGATGTATAAGAAGAAAAATATATTTATGTAATGTTTTATCTCATAGTTATTTGTACGTTGAATTCTTAGATACTGAAGTGAATAAATGTGTGATGCCATGCAATTTAAGTACCCTCGCCCAAAAAGCCTTGAAAGTGCATGCACTAGTTTATCTAAAGCTATTGTCAGTATCTGGGACTAGAACTCAAATTTCACTTTTAAAATTGGATACAATAAATGCATAATAAACAGACACACTAACACTGGGGTCACTGTGTCCAGTAATATTATCATCATAAAGAAAAAATATTAAGCCAAATGAGCGTGTATGATATAGAATTAACAAAATGGAACTGGTGGACTAAAATATAAAGAAAATTATGGACTGCTTACTAGACATGACTGAAGCTGAAGAAGACCTGAAAGCTGACTGGAGAGAAAGCATAGGAGCTCAAGGAAATATTCAGGACTCTAGCACTTCAGGAAGGAAGAACGAATGAATGAATGAATGAATAAATAAATACATACATAAAGAAGTGCCAAAGAAAATCAATGTCTCAAAAGAGCATGAACTATAAGAACAGATATGTGATGAAGACAAGTATGGAAATAAGAAACATAAGAAAAACTGGCGGTGTAATGGAGAAGTCCAGGAAATTATAAAAACAAAGAATGCGTGCAGGAAAAAAGTGTCAGATAAAAAGATGGACCGGGATAAGAAGGAATACTGGTTGGCTAACAATGAGGCTAAGAGAACAGTTGCAATGGCAAACAAGGTATCTGAGGCACTCTACCAGCTTCTGGAAAGTGGGTCAGCAGATGGTGCAAAGAAATTATCAGGTTGCAAGGCAAAGACAGAAAGATAAAGAAGACAGTCATTGGACACCATTCATAGCAGATACCAGTAGCAAACTGCTCACCAAGGCAGAGCACATCAAAGGCAGAAGTGAGTAATACTTACAACAGCTTCTGAATGAAGAAAACCCCATAGAGACAACACTGTACCATGTATAGCCCAAAATGAAGGAGAAAGACCTCATCTATAAAGAAGTGTAGCACAACACTATGGAAAATGAAGTCAGGGAAAGCACTAGGCTCAGATGAAATCACATCAGACATGATGGGAAACCTATACTGCCACTAGTGCACAAGTGTAAGGATTTGTGGACTTTGTCAATACAAATGCCCTGGAATAATATTCTTGAGAATACCTAGTAGGGGGAACATCATGATGGATCTTGTGGGGCAAGTAATGTGGTGGTATCTTGCACCATCCCTTGCATATCTTTCTCACTTCTTAGGTTTTACTGTAAAGCCATCTCCTTTAAAATAAAATTGAAATAAGAGATCCCTTTCTCCCAGACAAACTACCTACTAAAGTGATACACTGGCAAGCTTCAAATCTCCACCAAACCCAGATAATGCCATTGAATATGCAGAGTTAAAACTAGTGAACCTAAGACAACATGGTCAAGGCTTGTTAAGCATCTCTTTTAAGATTTAATGTATAAAATCTATATTTTTGGAGATGGCAACTAACTAGGAATGCTTCCTGCTTCATAAACAGGGTCTTACTTGAGTTATTCTATCCAATTATTTAGATGTCTGATGAAAACTGATGGTTCTTTATTTAGTTTTGTTATATTAAAGACATTACTCCAGGATCCTTTATTGGAATGAGGAAATAACACATTATATGAATCATACACTAGCTGAAGAATCAGAAAAATATCAAGATGTGAAAACAAACCTTACAACATATTCCCAGGTAAAGAAAACATTTATGTTTGAGATGAGCAATTTACAGGATGTTTTAAAGAAAAAAAAAACAGAGGCTAGGCTCCATGGTGTAGAAGGATAAATCCCTAACCACAGCCCAGGAAACCTTGATTCAGTTAGTGCCATGTGCATCTGAGGTGAGATATATGGAAGGATGTGCCTACATGAGCTCACTTTTTTTTGAGGTGGGTGTTGCAAAGTTTGTGGTATTGGTGACACCCAGCAGTGATAGCATAAATCATCCAATAGCAGTGATCATTTTGGTTAACACTGCAATGGGTAGGGACTTTCCTGGTGTGATGGAGAAAAGGATGCCTCTTTAAAATAACATGTGCCCCTTTTCTCAATCAGCCAGCTATGGCAGGTTTGCGAACAGACTAGTAGTGGGAAGAGTAGGCTATCTTGAGGAGCTAGCAAGCTTACATGCTCCCTACAACCCAACTCTTACAGCTGGGAGAATAGGTGGACTAAAGGACTTTCACAAAGCCTACAAATGCCTAAAACCTATCTCCATGAAATGAAAGGGCCATTTGGGTGCAGGTACTGAAGCCATCAGACATGGTTTCTCAGAGATTGGAGGTAAAAAAAATAAAATAAAAAAGCACACAGTGGACATGCTATCCTGAACTGAAAACCTTGACTATAATGCTGTGTCCTGACACAGATTAAGAGTTATTGAATACAAAGATGCGCATTGATAAAACAGAGAAGACAAACACTCAAACTATGTTTGCCAGTTAGAGACCTATTAGGATGGGATTAAACTTTACAAATATTAATGTAGCCAAAGGGAAATGAACAGTGACAAAACCATAAGTCTATTCTTTGCCAAATGTACAATACAGTAAAGCATCAATAGCAGTAACATAGTGGTACAGATATTATAAACAGGAAATGACAGATAATGGTTACATTTGTAAAAACTATTGGGGAAAGTTTCCAGACAATTTACTGCCCTGTCAAAGTTAAATAACATCTACCATGTGGAAAAAATAAACACTGTACTACCTTGTTTAGGACAAAATAACTAAAGTTCAATAAAAAAACAAATTTATATGTAATCAAAACAAATATAATCTCAATTAACTGAAAAGGAGGGCAGTCCGAAAGACAGCTGTGGAACAGTAATGGTCCAGACAACTATGTGCATATGTTAATAAAAGCCACTATTAAAGTTAGAAATGGTTATACAATATTCAGAGTATATATATATGTCTCAGTATTTATAGACTGTGGTATAGCAATAAACAAAATTAAAAGGTTTTCTTCAGTTAAAAAAGCACATCCATTTCTAAAAGACTGCAATACAAAATTATTCTACATAAGCAAGAAACCATTACCACTCCAGAGAATGTTTGAAAGTTATTTGACCAGCCACACACCCACAAATAATATTAAAATATATGTAGTTATGGGGACTGGGTTTTTTTTCAATATTTCTTTATTGTTTATTTTTAATATACATCATTTCACAAGTGTAAACACAGGTGATATACAACTGGTACAAAAACAATCAATTAAAACATATTTACACTATTTACATGAATGCTTTCATAATTTAATAGTATGGAAGAAGATGAGTTGTTTTCTCCAGGGTTAGTACCATCAAGTTAGTATACTACTATATGATGTTATGATTTTTATTGTGTATGTTGTAAATGTCTTCCAAAGTCAATGTTTTATGCAAGTATAATATTGAAAAATTTTTCCCAACATTTCAAAATATTGGGATTTTTGTTTTGTTTGTTTATTATGTATTTGTGGGCTAATATATGTTTTGTCGCTAAGTTCCTAAAGCTATTCCTTGATATTTTAGATGGGGTCAGCCAGTTGGTAGCTATGTAAAGTTTCATTAATAAGAAGATATTAATGAGAATTATTGTTTGGTTTTTAGATAGGTTAATTGGGGGAATATGTAATATCGTAAATTCCCACGTGAGTGTTGATGATTGATATCCCATCTTTTGTAGCTGTACTTTCAGGGAGTTCCAAAGTTTGAATACACATTTACAGCTCCAGAACATATGCAAAAGGTCAGCAGTTTCATCTTTACAATGTGGGCAAAATTGGGAGTTTCTAGGGTTAAATTTATGCAGTCTGAGGCGTGTGTAATAAGCATTATTATATATCATGAGTTGGGTAAATTCTAGCTTTTGAAGAGTTATGGATTTTATTGTTAGATTGATTGCTTGTATTATTTTATTGTTTTCTATCAATGGTATTTTTTCTTTCCAATAATTAGATAAGAGTATGCGTTCTTGAAATTTCAGGTCTTTGATCAGTTTGTATGAGCATGTTATAAATTTACTGTGTTGTAGAAGGGCTTGCCAAAGTGAGTTTCATTTGATTAAGTCATCTTTATTTATGTTTATGTCTTGAAGGTAAGTTAAACACAGTTCTTTAATCTGTCTTAAGATCAACAAGTATGTCTTGGGTAGGCCCAATTGGTTTCTTATTTCTTGCGTGGGACAATAAAAAAATGGGTATAGATCTTGTAGCATTATATTAATTATAAGTTGGAATTTTTTCAGGTCAAGTAGCTGGTTATTAATTCTCAAGTTAGAGTTTTTGTGACTAGGCTGTAGTATCATCATGGGTTGAAGGAGATTTACTGACTTGAAAAGATTTTGTGTTAATGTTATGGAATTTTTAAGGGATTCCAATAGGTTATATGCTTTAATGTTTTTACTACTTAAGAAAGGTATTGATTTGGGATTTATATTCAGGCTTTCAATATGTTTAAAACCTAATTTTACCCAATGTGAGGGCCAGCTATTATCTAGCTTATTGTAGTTTGTAATTCTTAAAGTAATATTGGCATTTATGATTGAGCAGTAATTTTCAAAATTTGGTAGGTCTAATCCACCTTAGTTTTTCTGAGTCATCCGTTTATCATATCAGATTCTACTTTTTTTGGTTCCCATATAAATTTAGCGAATGCAGTGTGAATTTGCTTAAAGAATTTCCTGGGTATTAATAGCTGGGAAGACATGAAGATGTATAAAAATCTGGGCAAGATATTAATTTTGAAAATCGAGACTTTAGCTAATGGTGGTAGTTTCAGATTTTTCCATCTCTTTAGCTCAAGTAAAATGTGGTCTCACTTTTGTTTGATATTATTAAGGTAAACATTTTTGTTATCTGTAGAGAATGCAATTCCTAGATATTTAATCTTTTCTTCAGATTTTATTTGACCTATCAGTGGTAGGAGTGAAAAAGGTTTTGTAGTTTTTAAAGGGAAGATGTTAGTTTTTTTTAAGGTTTATTTTATATTTTGAAATTGATGTGAAATCTTCAATAGCAGATAGTATTTTGTTGGTGTCTGGGGCTGGCGTTGCACTGTATATGTTGAGTTCATCAGCAAAGGTTGACAAGGAGATTTTTGTGTTATATGTTACTGGGGCATTATGATATACATTTTGTTTAATGTTTAAAAATAGGGGTTCTAGATATAGGTTAAACAGTAAAGGGGATAAGGGACACCCTTGGTGAGTGCCATTTCTGATTTGAATTCTATTAAACCATCTTTTATTTATATATAATGTTGTATAAGGATTGCTGTATAATATGTGTAGGGTTAGAATAAATTCTTGGGGTATGTTAAAATAGGGTAGGATTTGAAATAAAAATCTTATGTTGACTCTATCAAAGGCCTTATGAGCATCTATAATCAGTGCATAAATGTTTTGATTATTTTGATTGGCATATGAAATTAGGGTGTGTTGTGTTAGTATATTGTCAATGGTTTGCCTAGATGATAAAAAAACAGATTGTTCACTCGAAATAATTATGTCCGTTATTTTTTTCAGTCTATTAGCCAGAATAGATGTTAGAATTTTGGTATCAATATTGAGTAATGATAAGGATCTGTAACTATCCGGATTTTGAGGATCTGCCTTTTCTTTAGGTATGAAAATCGTTTTGGATGCATTAAAGTGTATATCATTGGTTTTATTATTTATTATATAGTTTAATACGTGAGATAATATTTGTGCAGTGATAAGGTAGAATGTTTTATAAAACTCCGCTGTGAGGCCATCTGGGCCGGGAGATTTGTGTGATTTCAATTTTTTGATTGTTGTTATTATTTCATCAATGGTTATTGGTTCTATTAATTCTTTTCTTTGTTTCACATCAATTTTCGGAAAATTGAGTTTTTGTAGGAAGTCTGCACTATCATTTGCAAGTAGATGGTTTTGTTCTCCATAGATTTGAGAGTATATAATTTCAAAAATTTTGATAATATCTTCGGTTTTCGTACAAGTCTTATTCTTATAAAATAGTTCCGAAATTTATGAAGGCGTTTTAGACTGATTAATAATCCTCACGAGTGCCCGTGACAGTGTTTGTATATGGCTAGCATATTTTGCAAGTATTTTAGTTTCATGAAATGCTAGATTATTGTTGTGAACCAAGAAAAGGTCTTTCTGGGATTTCAAAAGTTCTGTTTCCGTTTGCGTATTGTAGTTTTTAAATAGATCCTGTTCTAATGATTTAATTTTAGCCTCTAGTTGTTGTTCTTCTCTGAGTTGGATTCTCTTATAATAAGAAGCTTTCTGGATAAAGATACCTCCTATCTGAGCTTTAGTTGCCACCCATTCAATATCAGGAAGGCATGTGTGCTTTGTTAACTTGTCTAGAGGCATTTTAAGAGTGTTCTGAACTTCCTGAATTATTTCCTTTTTATTTAAGAGATTTGGGTTTAGAGACCAGTTGTATCCCCGATATTGTGTGTTGTTTTTGGTGGTCTTAGTAATGTTTAGGGTCATTTTAGAATGGTCAGACAAGTAACGAGTATGAACGGATACTGTGGGGTCAAGGTTAATTAGTGTTTCCTAAATTAGGAAAAAGTCAATTCTCGACCACATTTTATGACAGTTGGAGTAAAATGTAAAATTATTTGCGTTATTTCTGTTATTACCATATTTGACGGGATCATATAAATTAAAGTCATATTTAAGTTCGCTTAATGTTAAAACTGCTTGTTTATTGCATGATCTCTGTGAACTTGATTTATCCTTTTTTGGGTTCTGATATGCATTCCAGTCTCCTCCTATGATCATATAGTGGCTATTCTATTGATTTAAGATAGGGTACAATGAAGCGAAGAAGGAGTGCTGGTTATTACAGGGTGCGTATATGTTGAGAAGTAGGATGGGTTTATCGTAAAATGGAGTTAAAAGGGTTGCAGAACACCATCTTCCTTCTTTATCTGTTTTGGTTTCTAAAATGTTATCTTTGTAATGGTTCTTAATGATAATAGCTACTCCTGCACTGTTGGTTTTGCCTTCAGAGGCTATAATTTCTCTTATCTACTTTTTTCCCTTTGATATCTGCCCATTGCTCATTAGTTAAGTGTGTTTCTTGAATTAGTAAGAAGGTTGCCTTAGACTGTAAAGTTAGGCGGAGAAACAGTTTCCTTTTCTTAATGTTCTGGAGCCCTTTATGAATCTATGTTCTGGAGCCCTTTAATGTTCCATGAGTCTATTTTCCACATTTATAAATTTTTTATTTTGTGTAAGTAATCTTCAAAATTTATGTAAGTATATTGAGATGTGTTTATTTCTTATCAAAAACATGTTATGAAAGCATTCTTTTATTCCCGTCCCTTCTCTGTGCCTATCCACTAATCTCCTGGACTAGGAATTTAACAGGACCTGGCAAAATTTGTTTTTTGTATTTGTTTGTATTATTAGTATATATAAACCATGTATATTACTTTTTAAGAAGTAAAAGAATCTTAATGGCCCTATATGTCCTACAGCTACTTGTACAAAGCCTAACCCACCCATTCCCTAACAATCACTACTTTCGCAATCCAAGTCTCTTCTTATGAGCTTTATAATAAGGTATCAAAGTTAACAAAATCCATTTTAACCAGTTCTGATCTTGCCTAAAAGCAGGTAACATCACTTTAGGAACTTTATCTCTAATAGTATTTGAAAGTTTATCCATTCTCAGTTGTTATCTCAAGTTTAATTTATTAATCATATTCATAGTGTATATTCATTCCTCGCTTAATCTTAGTTTGTATGTGATTCTCCTTCCCCTTGGTAGGACATAGTTGTCTCTGATTATTTCTTCCCTTGCTTTGAGGGAATATTCAGATTTGAAGTTCAAATGCTCCAAGAGTCATTACTCCCATCCGTTTTATTACCCTTGCCCTGTGTTGTTTAAATCTTGAATGACCTTGTTAAAAAGGATCTCAACGCTATGTTTCTCTACAACAGTTTCGACATACGTCAGCTATTTTACTTTGCACATTCTTATTCTGATGAGTCCTGGAGAAAACAATATAACTATATAACAATATACACACATGCACCTACATGAATATAATCACCAGTAATTAGGAAATCATTGGACATCATTGTGGAAGATAGGATGGAAACAATAAAAGAGAATAAATGCTGTACTACCCTTAATGTATTATCCAATATATAATACAGGATAGCATCTAGCTCCAATCTAAACTTTGTATTAGACTTAATACATTAGAATATGTATTTTCTTTATCACCAACGTTAAGCAGACTCGTTCTATGTTGGTTTCAGAACCATATGTGTTATGTAGTAAATGCATTCAAGTGAACTGAGACTAGCTATAGTGTGTCATAGTAGCATTTACTCGATAGCATAACTTATGGAGAACACAGCAAAGAGCATGGTTCATTTATATGATTATTAAATATTTGTATGTGTAGACTTTATTTACATTTCTATAAAGTTACATTGATCTGGGTCTAAAATATGGTATCAAAGGTAGCATATTTTAAAGCTGAGTTTTCTGGTATTATTTATATGTTTTTATTGGTATTGGCTTATTACAGTAATACATTTCCATTCCGTATTAAACTACTTAGTTTGCTACCTTTAGTATAATGTCTGACCAGAGCAGTTCAAGTCCTGACATATATGTGTCATAAGAGTGATTTTATGTAGATTAAGGAACTCAGCACTAGTGTGAGTGTTAATGCTATCATCTGAATTCTCAAGTTATACAGTTTATGGTAGGGTTGTCTTCATATAAGGGACCAAACCTACTATAGGCTCTCATATTACGTTTAGGCAGAACATTGAATGAGACCAGGTATTTGGTAAGGTCAGGGGTGCATCTAAATGCCTTCAAGCCCTTAACATCTGGTAGCTAAGTACCCACAACCCCTGGAAGTGCATATGTCATGCTTTGTACCTTACTGGAGTGTATTACTGCACATGCAAAGGGCATTAAACATTTTTTAAACAACAGAGAGAAAGCTCATTTATATTTATAGTATGAACAGATTTTGTAATATTAAATTGTGATGAGACCATTACTCTGCTCCATAAGGATGGCATTGTCTGTACATGATATGTGGACATTGCAATATCTACAGGTAACACTGAGTTTGCACTTTTACTGCCCTGTTGTATCAGTGCTGCTCTAGATGTCCTGTTGTGCTGGAGCACACCATTTTATTGGTGAAGCGCTCCTTTCTTAACATATTGCTCATGCATCCAGCAAAAGAAACTAATGTTTGTAAAGAATACCAGCCTTAATGGTGCACTTGTGACCTTTGATCACCAATCTTTGTACTTACAGAGATAAGGTGGTTCATTCTGTTCATCAAAACAGTAAAGCTGCAGAGGTTTAAAAAAAAGCACAACTAACTATGTTAAATTTACCATAGGTGCAATTAAACCCTGTGTTCATAAACTCAAGAGTGCAGTTATTTAGGTATATTTGATTTGTTGTATTCACACTAAGCATTTTCATGACTATTAACAGTGTGGTATACTTTAGCATCTCTATTTATGCTATATGAAGCTGGACACATTAATTATGCTTGGTGATATTTAAAGGCAACATTTGGTAGCTATGTGAAGAGAGAATATGTGATTTAACTGTGTAATTTACATTTTTAGAGATTTCTCTTCAGTAATTAACCTTTTTTTTTTATTTACAGTTCCATTGTCCCTCTTTCCGAACTTCTAGATAGCTAAGCCGATTACTTAGCTTCTCGAAGGGGGACTCTATATGCAGACGGACTTCCGGAAGTGTTGCCACTTAAAACGACCTCTGTAGCAGTAAAGGAGCTTTCAGTTCCTCCCGTGGGGAAACGAGTGTGACGCGCATGTTGTGCACATCCTGCTGGGGCTCTCGTGGCCTGGAGAGCGAGAAATAAGGTCGCTTCATCCAAAAAATGTGGCCTAGGGCAAGGCAGGAGCAAACCATGTGGGAAGTAAGTCCTCGGCTGTTATTCTGTCATATATCCGACCTCGGAGGCTCAATAATCACATCGAAGAATGCAGCTAGGTGTCTAAGGCAGGGATTCTTTTAAAAACAGTCATGAAGGTAGATTTTGCTTCAATATTGTTGGCGACTGAATATTTGACCCCATCCACAGAAAAAAGTAAAGTATTTGGATACTTCATTTGAAATTTCAGTTTTTTGTCAACCAAGAATTTGCAGTAAGGAGACATGAGCTGTCTGGCTTACCTAATTTGAAGAGGCAGGTCCTGGGCTAGAGAGATTCTGTTGTTGTTCCATACTAGGGGTCCCCCATTTTTCTTTGCAGATAATAATATTTTATTAACATCTTGAAAGTTAAGTAGTTTGGCATAGACTAGTCTTGGAATATTTGAAGTTTGAGATTCTCTCAGGGCTCTGTGTGCTCTCTCAATTATTATTTGATGGACTGTTTTTTGGCCTTTGAGTAGTGTTGCAAATATATGAATGAGAGAAGGAATCAGTTCATTGTGCTGTATATTTTCCGGCATGCCTCTGATGATTATGTTATTCCTTTTGGATCTTGCCTCCAGATCAATAATTTTAGCTTGCATGGTTTGTATATCAGCTTCATGTGAGTCAGCTTTTTTGGATAGAAGGGCTATTTTTCCTCATTCGCCACAGTTTTGGCTTCATATTTGTCCATTCTTTCCAAGATTTGGTTGAAGGAACTTCCAAATGATTGCAGTTGAGTAGACATTTCTTTTATAGCCTCTTGGATAGGCAGTAAGACTGTTTTTATATCATCCAGGTTTGCTAGTTGATCTGCTTTGTTTTTATTCCCTGATTTTGCAGTGTCTTGTTGTTTTGTTATTTTCTACCTTTTAGAGTTCAGATCTTTTTCAGGAGATAATAATTCTGAGATTTTAGTCTTTGTTGTTGTAATGTCCATATTTTTATCTTCCTTTGACATTTTGTGGAAGTAAAGCGTCTTGGTTTATAGATAGAGGTGAATGTGTAAAGTAACCTGACCACACGGCTTCTTTGCCTTGTCTCTTACCTCAGCTCCAGTTAATCTGTTGTAATCTTGACAGATTTTTTATTCTTCAGGCTTATTTTCCCTTTTCTGGTTTTCTGGATATAGATAGGAGTTGTTAACTCAGAATATTGTGCTTAAATAGGTCCTGGTATTCCCTCTGGGTTGATTGTATTCCATAAGTATTGAAGAGCTGTAGATTAGCAGTGTTTACAGAATGGCGGCCATCATTGAATTATGGGGATTGTTAAATTACATAACTCCTGGCATCCTGAAACTGTCAGGATCTTAGAATCTACAGTAGGTCGAAAGTGACAAAAGTCAGTACATATATTTCAAAGTAATGTGATTGCATCTAATGTAAATGGTAATTCAAGGTTAAAAACCAGGATGATTTACCTGATGGGGGAAAAGATGAGTGTCTTAACAGGATCAGGACTCAGGTTGTTCAAGGCCATATAAAAATTAGAACTCCAAGAAGCAGTACCAAGAAAAATATTCCCACTGACAGATACATTGCCACATGGATTCCAAAAGGATCAGCAGAAGGCCCCATATTCTCCCTCTATTAATTTTTTTGAACAGGACTTTCCTAAATTCATGTTATGTGATTTGCTGATGATCATACTCCTCAATCAAGCTCAACCTCTTACTGATGAAATGGAACTGCAATAAGACCTCACAAACATCCACTAATGACATCAAAGAAAGATTTACAGTACTGGTACAAAGATAGCAAGTACATTCCTATGTGCCAAATGCAGTTAAGAGAGTCTCCCTTAGTTACCATTGTCAACTCAGATAATGCATTAGTAGTACAAAGGCAGCAGCTGTATATGTATCTAGGCATGTGGTTCAACCCAACCTTTTTTCCAAGTATTATACTGAATATTCACAAAATTCTAAATAAAAAAACTCTAGTTACTTCACTTCTGAAAAAAGAAAATCATTTGGAATTAACTTTGATTCTTATTCTGGAATGCATTCTTTTTTCTATGTACAATAGTGTAAAATCCTGAAATGCTGATTAACAAAATTAATAATTTTATATCTCAGTTGTCTACAACAGAAAAAACACAGTTTATCCTTTGAAAAGAAAATCACTTGTTATCCATAACATCAGGTGCTACACTTTTATTTTAATCTCTAGTCAATGAAGTACTTCACAATCAAAATGCAATTTTCACGTTACAAACCAATATCAGAGAACACAACTATAAAAGTCTGTCATTAAATCTAACTATAGGTGAGAATGGGTTTGTCCAAAATTATAGCCACGTACTGGATCCCACTTGAGCAAATCTTTTTTTCTTTTTTTTTTAGTTTTATAACAAAACTTGTGAAACATCTTATTGATACATAGAGATATAAAGGTTTTTCAGATATGGATTTTGTAATAATCTTGCATTAATAACATTCTTTTACAAATAAACATAACTCTTAACTAAGGTAATCAATCTAGAACAGGTTTGCCATTTTTTTTCTTTTCATATGCATCATACATGTTTCTGTTATTACTACCTGTATTTATATAATGACACCTTTTTCCCTTTTATATGCTCAGTTGTTCACACTGTAAAAAAAAAAGCAATGAATATAGTTACTCTGCATAAAAATGCAGCAATTATGCATGATTACGACTGAAGTTTATTTTTTCTTTTATAACTTATGTTAATAATGCCTAGGTACTATATTCTGCTTTAACTATTACACTTCTGAACTTTTAAAAAGTTCTGTTAATGTAAATGCTTTTTCATGTAAAGATTTACCACTGCCCACCAGACCACGGCTGAAAGTAGTCTTGCACCTGGAGTAATGAAAGTAACAAATAAATACAAGATATTAAATTCACTACCTAATATTTTAGTGTACAAATCATTTGGAGACAGGTTACATGAGAAATATGGTAACATTTACTCTTACATCAGCTAACTAAAAAAAAGTTGACTTTCAAGTTACACATGGATAGTTCAATAAAAATGCATATTAACCACTCAGTAGAGTACCCTTTTATATGTAAAGCAGAGTGGAAAATGAACTGGTCAGACATTATACGGAAAATAAATGGAACAAAACCTCAGGCATCAACAATAATCATGTGATTCATGTCAAAGTACCCTCTTAGCATCACTGGAGGTTACAAGGCTAGCAGGCCCTTACAAACATAGCCAAGTTCAACCTGTGTTTCCAAGGGTGTCTGGTTCAAGCAGACACTGAAATCATCACCTATTGCCCCTGTTCAAGAGGGACACAGGTGGAACCCACAGGGTAAATTTCTAGTTACCGATCCAATTGTCCAAATTATGCTTAAGCAGGGCCCACGAGGGGCAGGAGTTTAACATGAATAGGAAGCTTGTTCCAAAAGTGAGGCAACCTCTGTGAGACAAATCTGTCTTTCCAGCCAGTTCTGTTGATATCACATACCAGGTTAAAGTCCTTTGAGTGAGTCACCTTTATGCCATTTGATTTGCAAATGTGCAGCATTCCCATTAAAGCTGGGTCAGAGATTGTTCTGTATGCAAAGCACAGATAGCCTCTGAGCAGTCTGAATGACACAGAGTAAAATGACAATGATTTCCATCTGTCCACATAAGACAGATCTTGAAGACCCTGAATTTTCTTTGTAAGGTACCTTTGTGGTCTCTCCAATTGCTGCAGGTGTTTGGAAAGGAATATACCAAAGTGAGCATTGGCCTGTTGAGAAAAAAAGTACAGGGGGGTTTATCACCTCTTGTTTCTGGAGGCAATTCCCTTACTTATGAAATGAGCAATATAAAAATGCTCTTCTTACCACTGTGAAGACATGGTAATTGAACTTAAGGTTGCTGTCAACCTGTGTGACCAGATCTCTCACCACTAACTCTGTGCTTGGCATATTGCTAATAATGTGGTAATTTGCAGGGACATTACCCTTACTGAAGGGGATAATAATGCATTTTTTTGTATTATATTTAAGACCATGACTTTGGCACCAGTCATTATTTATTTATATTTGTTTACCAGATAGTGTCCAACTGGGCTAGTAGCCCATTTTCAGCAGAAACCCAGGAAAAAAAACTCCAAAAAGCACAAAAGATAAAAAATACCGAATTTAAATTAGTAAGAATCAGAAATAATACCATATATAGTTATATGTTACAAGTAAAACTAGATAAATACATCACAAGAACAATTTAGAAATGAACACCACAAAAATCATAACTGAATAAAATTTGAAGCTGTCAACGAGCTTGCCTAATGAAAAAATATATGTACACATGGAGCAATAGAATGTTAACAGTTTTGAAATACTGAAAGTATTTAAATCAAAATGAGTGAGGAAACAATCAAATATAACCATGAAGAGAAATAGCTTCAGCTGTAAAAGGTGGATGAGCCTAGGTGGGAAAATAGTAAGAGAGAGGAGTTATTCAGGGGGACTACAGGGGCAGAGCCAGCTGCATTTAATATATTATTTTATTTTTGTTTTAAAGAAGAATAGCAGGGGAAGTATGTTCAGAGGAAGAGCATTCCAGGAGAGCTATTTTGTTTGAGTAGAGGGAGTCACAATAGTAGTTATGGGATTGTATTATTTTGAGCAATGGCCTATCGGAAGGCCTAAGGGACTTGCTCTTTATCTGTAGTTAGACTAGGGTTGTAATTGCAGGGCAGCTGTTGGGGTTGTGCATGATTTTGTGGGTGAGGGTAAGTTAGTTTAATGTTAACAGGTTGGGAAGTTCTAGTCAGTAGAGTTGTTGAAGAGCAGAACAATGATGGGTTTTATGGGGGTGATTGGTGGCAAACTTAGCAATTTTGTTATACAGGATTCTAGGTTATGAAGGTCAGCCTTCAGTAAGTTGGAGAAGATGTGCAAACAGTAGATAAAAGCTGAGATCTTGCTGTGACTAGCCTGGCTTGGGGTGTTGGGTACGGGATGGCACTGTAGAGAGCACTGAGTTTGGAATAGACTTTTTTGATAGTAGGAAATATGAATATCAAATTTAAGATGGTTGTCTACTGTAATACTTAGGAGCTTGGCCTGGTTTGTCAGCTCAATTTTGGTGCCATTGAAGGATGGACTAGAGAGGGGTAGGGAGCAGAGATTGGCAGTTTTAATTGTAAAAATCATTAACTAAGTCTTATCTGGGTTAAGAATAAGTTGGTGGTTTTGACAGGAAAGTTTAATTTCCTGAAATGCTTTTTGCATCTTTTCCTGTAGTTCTTGTTGGGAAGGGGCAGAGCAGATAACAGATGTATCATCTGCATATTGTATGACTGAGGCAAGTTGGGTTACTGAATTTAGGTTATTAGCAAATATGAGAGAGAAGGGGGCCAAGTACTGAACCTTGGGGTACTCCAGTGGATACTGGCAGTAGTAGGGAGTCTTCATTCTTCCATTTAGTAGTCTGGTTTGATAGGTAACTGTGAAACCATGTCAGGGATGCTGAACTGAGATTGTATGTAGCAGTTTTGTTTAGTAGTAGTTGGTGGAAAATGGTGTCAAAAGCTTTTGACATGTCCAAGAAAATTGCAGAGGCTAGTGGTCCATTGTTCATGAGGTGATGAATAGTGTTTGTGAAGGATAATAAGGCTTTGTTTGTACTATACTGGGGTCTAACGCCATGCTGGGTATCAGATAGAAGGTTATTAGTGGTAAGGTGGTTGAGGAGTTGTAGCTAAATTCATTTCTCTAGAAGTTTGGCTATAGGTGGGAGGACAGCAGTGGGGTGGTAGTTAGAGATTTCTCTAGAAGGGCCACCCTTGCAGAGGAGAATGATGTGAGTGACATTCCAAAGGTGAGGCACATATTGTTCAGAGGTAGAGTGATTGATAAGTATAGAGATCAGATAGGCAATGGATCGAGCCACTATTTTTAGGAATTTGTTTGGTAGTTGGCTGGCTGCAAGGCAGCAGACTCTAGTTTGCTTAGGAGCTTTTTAATGTAAGAAGTTTCAAGAGGTTCAAAAGAGAAAGAGTTTGCAGTACTAGAGGTAGGAGAGAGAAGTGTGAGAGGTGGTAGTTTGAGTTAAACTTTGAGGCTAAGGGTTCGGAGGTATTGGATGTGGAAGCAGTGGGGGTGGAGGATTTTCCAGGGTTGATGAGGAAACCTGACTGTTTACCCGAATGTTTGTGGGCTGTGTAGGAAATTTTGTTGAGAGGTTTGGAAGTAGTGTTTATCATTGTTAATTTTTTTCTTGGTTTGGTTTCTTAATTGCTAAGTGGTGAGGTTGGTTTTGTTTTTGGTGGATAGATATAGGGCCATGGCTTTGTCCCTTTGTTTCATCAGTTTAGTGTCATGAGAAAGCCATGGTAGTAGTTTGGATTTTGAGTGTATTTTCTGGTGGGGCTTAGCTATTTAGCATTTCAATCCATTTGTTATTAAAAAATTCTACTGCAGGATCCAGGTTTATGTTATTTAATGGTGACCAATCACAATGTTTTACTAACAGATTAAAATAGGTCAGGGTAGACATTTTTTTTTTTTTTTTTTTTTACTGCAGATGTAATTGAAGGGATTGTAAGACTGAGTTTGAATTCTTTTTCCAAGTAGAATTGTAGGGGCATGGTCACTAATGTTGATAGGAAGGCAGCCGGCTTGGTCACTCAGGTTTGGCTTGTTAGTTAATATCCAGTCAGGTAGTGACTCTTTTTTAAAGTGTTTGTCTGTGAGAGTGGGACAGTTTATCACTTGGGAGAAACTGTACCAATTGATAAAATTGGTGGGGCAGTTAGAGGAGCAGGAGGGCAAGTCAAGATTAAAGTCACCTAAGATGTTAATTTATTGACTTAATGTGTAGGCAGACCAAGAGAGGAGAAGCTGTATGCTGGGAAGATTGTTGCCAGGGGGCAGATAGGCAGCTATGATGATCATGGCTTTATGAAGATTTATTTGCATTGGTCTGCGTAAGACCTTCTTGCAGGTTGTTGACTTTGCTAGGGGTTTCAATGATCGCTCCCAGTTTGTAGTTATCAGCAAACTTTGTCACCCACAGTCCTTTAGTTTTAGCCTATACTTTAGAGACGTAAACTCAGAACAGTAGGGGTCCCAGAACCAATCCCTGTGGAATATCATTGGTTACAGGTCTGCTGGAGAAGGAGGAGTCTGCAATTTTGACCATATTTCTATCAGTGAGCCAGTTTGCAATCCACCTGACTATATACAGGTTTATACTCAGCTGAGTGAGTTTATCAATGATGCCTGAATGGGAGATTGTTTCAAAGGCTTTGGCTAAGTCTATGTAAGCTTCATGCACAGATTTGCCCTTGTTGTCTAGGGCTTTGGTGACTGTCTCGAAGAAGTCCACCAAGTTTAAAATGAAATAAGAAATCACTGGAAACCAGGGCAGAGTGTGCTAAAATCCTTTAATAATTCCAAACAATTTTCCAGGTGCACAGAGTGAACTAAAGTCATTTAATGATTCCAAGCAATTTCCAGATACACAAGTAAAAACTTTCACTCAGAGGGCTTCCTCAGGTGCATAAATCAACAAGGGCTAGTGTATGGTTTAAATAGTATAAAAGTCACATGTTTAAGTTAATAGACAAAAGTCAATTTAGTTAAAGGAGAAGTAACAAGAAAACCACTATGGCATATTATGATAAATTCTTGTAGTTATAAATTTAAAAAGTACACTTATAAATACACGTTTGTGTACAACAACCACATTGATAAAAATACACATTAGTATGCATAAAAATCCACATTAATACAAGTCACATTAATAAACGTGCGTATGTATGCATATGAAACTGAAAATATACATAGAAGATTGATGCAATCAGATAATACAACCTAAAATATGTTGAAGTTAAAACTACACAGATTCATGTTTAGCTTTGAGTATCGGTTTTAGAGAGGCTACGCCATTTAGCCATGGGATGACATGGGCATTGAATCGCAAAATCCAATTTAGTTCTGCTGTCTCAGTCCTAAGGATTATGTTGTCACCTCGTGTGTCCTCAAATAGAACTTCTAAAATTAAAAATAAAGTTATAGGATGGTCCTTTCTCAAGCTTATGTTTGCACAAAGCATTAGTGGGTCTATGTCGATCAATTTCTGAGAGGTGACTAAATATATGATCTTTGAATTTTTGATTAGTTTTTCTTAGATAAAATGAATTACAATAGGAGCATGTTGCTAGGTACACTAAGGTTCTTATGTTACAGTTACCATACGCTCTGACTTCAAAGTCTGTGGCTATCACAGAGTCCACTATTGTTTTCCTTGTTTCAATATATTTACAAAACATGCAGTTTCCACATTTGTAAGTTCCTTTTTTCTGAGAACTAAATGAGAACCATGATCTAGGTTATTCCTTATAACATAATATATTTTTTTAGGTTTCTATGTCTCGTGTGAAAATGAAGGTTGTAGAATGATAAAATTATTGAATGCAGGAACAACCGAGTATATGCCAGTGTTTTCAAATAATGTTCTTAATGGCTACAGTGTTTTTGTTGCAAGTCAAAGTACATATGAGTTTGTGTTTCCAAAATTAACACCATGTCCATCTATATTTCTATGTTCTTGGCCTGAAAATAAGGGGGCAGCAACTCTCTCTCTCTCTCTCTCTTTTATTTTTCACTTTTCACATACCTGCTGAACTTCTAGTCTATCAAAGCCCCTATCTACTAAACCTTTGACTTCCATTTTCATTTCTCCAACATATCTTGTCTATTCAATCTTGCTACTCTTAAGAACGGATTGCTAGCTATGTTCTTAAAAGTGAAATGTGAATGCATACTGTTTCTGTGTAATATATTATGTTTAACGGGTTTCTTATATAAATCGGTGTCTAAGAAGCCTTCATCATTTTTAGTAACAGTGATGTCTAAAAAATCAATGCTAGAATAGCTGCTTTTCTTAAATTTCAAAAATTCACATGTATTAAATAAGTAGTTAAAAAACAGATCAAAGATGATTTCATCTCCTTCCCAAATGATAACAAATCATCCACAAATCGTTTATAAAATGCAAGATTCTCAAGAAACATGTCACCAGCTGATAAAATGTGCTCCTGTTCCCAAATATATATAACAATATTAGCAAATGGCATGCCCACGCACCTGTTTCTAAAGTTGTTGTTGGAACAAGAAGACATTATTTTCAATGATTCTCCTGCCTGTAGTCTTGCCTTACTCTTCCTTCTCAGATGTATTGTCTCTACTTAATGATATTCACATCCTGTCTTCTGTGTACACAGAGTGTATTTACATACAATCTAACCTGAAGTTTACACTACTGCACCATACTACTACTAAATCTCCATTTGTACTTTTACTTAGGCTACTTCCTCCTATGCTTACTGAGACTTAATCATAATGTTACACTGCACACAGACTTCAGGTGTTTTCTCAGAGGTAAAGTGATGCTGTACTCACTCCAAGATACCTACTACCTTTTAATTGTAAACTCAAAATCTGTTATATACAACAATTTATGCTCGTTTCTTTCATATTATCGCTTCTGTATGTATATTATTTTTTTTTCACTACAACTACTATGTATTGTCTGAGATACCATGTTTGCATTCTATTCATTATAAATATATGTATTGAAGCTTTTCTCCTGGTCTCCACTGAAAATGGGCTTCTGGCTCAGCTGGACTAACCCAATAAACAAAAGTTAACTACATAAATAAACAAATAAATAAGTACCAAAGACAAGATATTACACAAAATGGTAATAAGTGATTGCTCATATTCGGTTACTTCTAGTAAGTCCTGTTTAATTGATTGTATCTCTATATCTAAAGGAATAACAGTAAATAAGGAATCTACGTCTAGTGTGACAAAATAGCATTAAGATTCCTATCCACAGCCAGTCATACAAACTTTGTAAAAAGTCAGTCGTATTTTGCAAAATAGTGCCTGCGTTTTCAAAGTTGAGTTTCAACTCCAGGTATTTAGAGGCTGGTTCAGTTACCTAGCCTTTGCCTGACACAATGGGTCTCATAGTAGGGTTTGTGATGGATTTATAAATTTTTGGAACTCCATAAATTATCGGTATCCTAGGATTACTAACCAATAAATAATTGTATTATTTATTATGTATTGTACATATTGTTACACATATATGTATTGAAGTCCACCAAGTTCAACAGGCATGACCTTCCCATCACAAAGCCAAACCAGGTGGGGATGAGCATTTGGAGATTTCCTACATCTTTCTTAAGTTCCATAATGAGTTGTTCCATGGCCTTGCAGATAAGGCTAATCAGGTTAATGGGTCTCTAGTTCCTGGGATCTGTAGATGAACCCCATTTGTGAAAAGGTAGGATGGTAGCTGTTTTCCAATCCATTGGGTCAAAGCCAGTGCTTAGGCTGTGATTGAAATATGCGTTCAATGGCGATGCTAATTCCTGTTTTAACCCATGTAGAACACAGCCTGGGATGTTGTCTGGTCCCAAAGAGGCTGTGTTTTTGGTCTTTGAAAAGGAATTTAAGACCCACTCTTCAGAGATACCAGGCAGGGGCATGGGTGCTGGAACCACAGAGCGATGGGGAAGGGGGCACCCCACCCACTTTTGCATTCATGCATCTAACTGAAGCTGAACTTACATATGCAAACCATAAAATAACCATATACAAACTCCGAGATCACACTATAGTGAGGAAAGGGTAAATTTCCCGATCCCAATGCAATCTCCTTTCAGCAGCTGCATGCCTGCATCAGAATACACTGCCCTTGGCTCTATTTTTCTAATAACTCTGTACTATTTTGTGCTACTTATTCTACGCTTTATAACTACTAACAAATGTTACAAAAACCACAAATGTGCAATTGTGGGACATTTCATAAGATTATTTTCAACAGTCTGCAAATTCTAAAATTCTTCTTTCACTTAAGGAATACAGGCACCTAACATTTGTAGAATGAAAACCAGGACCAGAACTTCCTGTTGTAAAGAATCGCAGAGCAAAATGTTTTGGAAAAACCCATATACTCTAACTACGCACACATTAGCCTGATTCAGCACTCTAGTTGTTCACCATGAACCCACATACGTTAACCCTTCTGCGTACAACCACCACCATATGCAGTCTTCAAACTATTCATCTTTGGGTCAAGCATATTTATTAATAAACCAAATGAATTGTAATTGAAAAGTTCACGTTCCTCAAAGTTCCACACATTGAAAGGGCCTGTCATACATTCAGTGGTAGAAATTTTTAAGCGCAAAATCCATGATAAATAGAATGAAATTAATCTTATTAATTCATTAAAATATATTATTTATCTTTATAAGTAAAGCCAGCATATTTTAACAATCATACAACCTTCCTAGTTGAAGTTAAGCCATTATGTGTTCCACATTTTGCTCATTTCATTTGTTCCACATTATGATGAGATCTACTGTTCCTCATTTTGGAGATGGAAGGTTGAGAGCTATGAGTCAAGCCTTGTCTTGACAAATAAACATTCCTCAACTTTACTTCTCCTATATTTCCTGACATTCTTATATAAGAATATTGGCTAAGATGGTCTGGATAGGTGAGTCTCTGCTTAGTTCATTTGCAGATTTATTTCATTTGTCTACGAGAGTTACAAATACAAACATCGGCAAAATGGATGGATGGTGTTTGGTTTATTTTGCACATTTGATTTTCATAGTATTGCTTGTTACAGTATTGCTGCCAAAAAATTTCCTTTAGTACTCTGACCTGCTGTCTGTCCATTGAGTTTTAGTGTGCTTAAAATGAAAACTTAATGGCATGGCACAAGGACACACTTTTCCAGACCATTATGCATAGAAAGTTTGAAACAGAGATAGGATGAGTGCATGTGTGTGTGTGTGTGTGTGTGTGTGTGTGTGTGTGTGTGTGTGTGTGTGTGTGTGTGTGTGTGTGTGTGTGTGATGGTGATGGTGGTGGTGGGAGGGGGGCATGTTGTACCAGAAGTCAGTAGCAAATATGATCATGAAAACCTTCATGCAGCACAGATAACCATCTCTATGCAAACATGAACATATTTGTCCTCCACATGTGACATACGACGTGTGGCCACACATGCTGGTCAAAAATACAAGTCTTACGTGCAGAGTTTAGGTTACCTAATCAGCATTCTAGCTGTAAAGCAGTTCTTCCTTGTAAGTTAACCCAGTGCCCACACATCTACAATTTTTTATTTTAAAATTTCTTCTCTGCTGCTGGCTCCCTCCACTAAGTTCAACTTCTGTGAGGGAGTTCAACTTCAAATTCGGGGGACTCAGCTATACTGAACTAAGCAAGGGCATTGGTCTGCCTCCCCCTGCGTAACCTAATAGTTCAGTCTGGTCAGGGTTCAGTGGCAGGTCACAGGTGTAAAAATGTCCAGTTAAAGCTGTTGTGTTCTGTGACCTTACCGGCTTCTGCGCTTTTTCGCTTGCTATATATAATCCAGACCGCCTTCCCTCCTCAATCAACCAACAGTGAGTGAACTGAATTTTGTTGTTTCTTTCTTTTGATTGAATTTGAAGAATAAGAGAGTTGAAGTCCATTGCTGTTGTCAGTGTCGTGGTGGTGGAATGTTAAGTATTGTTAACTATATTACTGAGAGAAAAGATTTTAGCCACTGTTTATATAATGCTTTTGCTTTGACATCCTCACTTCATACTTTACAGATTATTGTGAATATGGCCAACAAGAGATGTGTATTGTAAAGTGGCAGTTTGTGAACTAGAAAAGATGAGACATTCAGGAATTTGTATATTAGAGTTTAAGATGTCAGGACAGGGGTCGTTGGGGAAAAATGTTTAATTTTTTTTGCTTGTGCATACATGGGCAAAGTATACACGGGATCCTTGGGTGAAATGATCCATTTGGATGTCATTTGGTAGTTCTTGTGCATACATGGACACACCACTGAGAGAGTTGTTAGGAGAAATGTTTCAGTTTTGGTGCTTGTGCACACATGTTCAAACCTGACTGAAGGGGTCATTGGAGAAAATGCTTAATTTTATTGGTTGTGCTTGCATAGACAAGGTAATGAAGGAATCCTTGGAAAAATGTTTCATTTTTGCACTTGTCCATACATGGACAAAGTATGCAAGGGATCCTTGGGGGAAACAATTAATTTTGATATTATTTGGTCCTTAAGATGCATACAAACACACTACTGAAGAAGTCGTTGGGGAAAATGCTTTATTTTTGTGATTGCACATACATTGAAAAGTAATTAAGTGAACCTTAGGGGAAATGATTCATGTTGATGTAATTTGCTCCTTACATGCATACATGGACAGGCTATTGAGCAGGTTTGGGAAAATGTTTAATTTTGCTGTTTTTGCATACATGGACAAACTGCTTAAGGGAACCTTGGGGAAATGCTTCATTTTTATGTCATTTGCTTTTTATGCATACATGGACAGACTACTGAGGGGGTGGTCGTTAGGGGAACTGTTTCATTTTGTTGGTTGTGCATACATGGGAAACTACTGAAACAGTCTTTGGGGAGGGTTTAACCCCACTTCACTACAGTTGTCATTTCTTAGTTATTTTTTGAGTGTTTGTGTTAAAGCTACATGGCTTTATACATTTATACTGGACCCTTTACTATTTTGAATCTATTTCTCAGAAGTCTAGGAAAAAGGCCTGTGTGAACATGGGTATAACATGGCTAACCTGGTAACGGTCTGACCTATGGCCATTAGCATAGTAACCTCCTATAAATCTGTGAACCCTTGATTGTATAACTCTGTTTGGATTTTAATTGCAGCTTTCTGATTCTTGGTTAGGGGACCTTTCTGTAAGAATGCAGTGTAAGAACGGAGAGAGTAGTGTATTATAATATGTTAGTAGTTATGCAAAGATTTTTTGTGTTGTGCATTTTTGTCTGTATTTTGTTGAATATTTCAGGGTTACCGAACTTATTTCTAAGGAATGCAATCCATCCAAGTTGGAAACGTCTGGTAGAAGCCTTATTGTGTTTTAACCTGATTGGCCTGAGGGATTAATTGTGTAAAAGTCTTTTATCCTGCTCTGATAAACTCGCATTTTCACATTGTGCAGTCAGTTCCCTGTGCCTCGTGTGTGTGTGTGTGTATATATATATATATATATATATATATATATATATATATATATATATGTATATAGTGGTAGAAAATGCTAGGTGGACATTGTTCTGTTGATACTTTAATGTAAATATTATGTGCAGGTACAAAGTCCGTTGACAAGGATACATAGTGTCCCTGACTGTTGAGAACTCTATTCAATGAGGCTGACCAACTGTAAAGAAGCAGACCGACAATCTGAAAGTAAAGATGCCAAAATCTGAACAAAAGAGGAAGCAGACCACAAAAGAGCTAGCAGATATTGCTGCAAAGATCCCTCAAAAGTTAAGTTATTGGTTTGGTTCTAAGAGAACACCCCACAGCATCTCATCCCAACAGTGATAGTTCTGAAAACATGACAGACACCCAAGGCCCTTCCATTAGCATTGCAAGCATCCAGAACGTCACAGCAGAGACCAGTTCTGCATGTGAAATCACTTCTGAAAGTATTAATATAAACACCCCTGCTTCAAGTAACAAACCAGCAGAGGATGTCTGGAAGATGAGATTAGATTTGATTTCACCTACCGCAACAACCCATCTGCAATTCTAGCGCAGTTTTTGATGCTTCCACCATGACTGTTAGCTACAGTCACTTTCCAGAAGTGCCATCTACCTTGGAAGATGCAGAATACCAACAAGCTGAAATTTCTTCCCCCTTGGACAAAGGTGGTGACAAAACAAATGCAAGTGGAGATCAGCTTCTTAAAAATGATCCTACTTTAAGTATGTCATGCAGCAGAGAAAATGCCACTTGCTCCATTTCAGCCAGCATGTATAACTACTGATCCTTCCTGTTTTCTAGCATGCAATTCAGTTTGTTGGACTAATACTGATGAGATTTTCCAACCAGGAAATGTAAAAGAAACCTGTGTTAAGCAAGCTGTTATGAGAAGTAAAATAAAAACTGAATGCAGAAGTTGTCAATCACAATGGTTTGCATCTTTCTCTTGGTTAACCTACTGCCAGTCCAAAGGATGTGTATATTGTTATTACTGCCATGGTTCAGTGATAAGAATACTCCTTACATCTTTTCACTGTGGCGAACCTACATTCTGTTTGAGTGGATTCAGTGACTGGAAGAAAGCAATCCAAAAATTCAGCAAACATCAACCAACCTCATTCCACCATGAAGCTGTTGAGAAGTACAGTGCCTTCAAAAACAGTTGAATGAGCATTGCTGCTCAAGTTAACCAGCAACATTCCCACATACAATTGAAGAAACGTACTCTGTTCCGAAATCAGGTGACATCAGTAAAATTTTTAGTAAGACCATGACTAGCTATCCGTGGAAAAGAAGAACAGGAAAGCAATTTGAGACAGTTGATGCTGACAAGAGCAGAAGTTGTACCAGAGCTGATGACATGGGTGCAGGAGGGACAATATCAGAGATTTGATGTTGTGAATGAAATCATGGAGGCCATGGCTCACCAGCTTCTACGGACTTTATTACATGAAATAAGGTGCAAATCAAACCTTTATTCCATAATAGCAGATGAATCTCGGGACATAAGTCGGCATGAACAGATGACTGTATGTGTCTGATGGGTGTCACTTCCAGAGTTCACTATTCAGGAAGATTTTACTGGAATGTATAATGTATAAAATGGAAAAGAAAGATGCAGAGCCATCACAAATTCACTGAAAGATATTTTATTAAGGTGTAATCTGCCACTGAAAAACTTAAGAGGGCAAGCATATGATGGAGCAGCCAACATGAGTGGAAGCATTTCTGGAACTGCTATCAGACTTAGAAAAGAGAATCCACTTGGCTCTAAATGTCCACTGTGCCAATCATTGCTTAGACGTGATGTTGCAAAACTGTGCAAAAACTAGCATTGCTATTGATGATGCCTTCTCTTTTGTTCGAGATGCTATTGTACTCATTCATGCATCACCTCGGAGAATAGCGCCATTTTGAAAGCATAGTATCAGGAGATGATGATCCATATAGTATGATAGGACTGCATTTACTTTGTCCAACAAGATGGACAGCTAGAGAAAAGAGCATCAAGGGTATTTTAGCCAACTATGAAAGACTGCACGACACTTTACAAGACCTTCATTCAACATGACAGGAATTACGATGTACAAGGTAAAGCCAGACTGTTACCTATGATGCCCAAGTTTATAACATACTTTGGACTTATTCTTTCCTATAATATATTTAGTGTATCAGAACAAGTAGCAAGTATGTAAAACAAGCAAAAACACTGATGGCACAAGCTACAATAAAAACAACTAAATAATTAGTATAAAGAACCTCAAGTTAAACTTGCAAAGACAGCGTAATAACTTTGTTTAAGTGTTTGACACCATCAAGGACAGACCTCAGCAAATGCAGATTGTTAAAGAGCCAAAGCTTCCTAGAAAGCACACAGTCCCAGCAAGGTTACAGGATGGTACTGCACCTCATCACCAGCATGATTCTGCTAAAGACTGGTACCATCAAATGTACTTTGAGTGTATTGATGCATGCCTTTCCAAACTCAGTCATCATTTTGATCAGGAAACATGCACCTCACTGTCTTCCATGGAGGATATGCTGCTTCACGCAGCCAATAGCAATTCATTTGCTATTCCACCTCAGGTTGAGATAATGTATGGTGGTGAAGACAAACATTGATAGTTTGACTGCACAGCTGCAGTTGCTCTCAGGACTTGTATAGCAGGTGTTCCCAGAGGTGAAAACTATGCACTCTATTGACACTATAATCGATGCTTTGGTGGACAAGGACTGCCAACATGTACACTGAAGTAGTAAAGCTACTGCAAATTTACCTCTTTGTACCAATGAGTACAGCAACTGGGGAAAGGACATTTTCTACCCAACGCAGAATACAATCATATTTAAGGTCTACTATGTCAGAGAAAAGGTACGATCATCTAATGCTTCTGCACATCCACAAAGAAAGTACTGACAAAAGCTGAAGTGTACCGAAATTCTAAAAGAGTTTGTGCAGAGAAATGAACAGACTTCACTTTTTTGGGAAGTTGTAAAGTAACCTGTTTTAGTTTAGTGCTAACACATACATTTCATCTTCCAGGAACAATTGAATGAGTACATTGTGCAGCAAGCAATACAAATTAACATGCAGTGCTATTTTGACGGACTTCCTCACTACTGTAGACATGTGATTGGTCAAAGGCTATATTACTGTCTATGATTGTCCCTGAGTACTGGGTCAACTCTAAACGATGTGTCAATATGATAGTTAGCAGGGGTGGATGGCTTCTCAAAGGATATGATTATGCATTTCTTGGCATTTAGTGTTCGTCCATGGCTGTAACACTGATTGTTTGTGTCAGCCCTTCCTGCAGTACATTTATGTAGGTATGAGATTCAATGACAGCTCCTAATTTGCAATAATCTACTAATTTAGTCAACCAAAGACCATTAACATTGGCCTTGACCTCAGAGAAGTTAATGCCAAAAAGGAGCGGTCCAAGGACCAATCCTTGATGGACTCTACTTGTGACTGGCCTCTTTTTAGAAGAGGACTCCCCAATTCTAATTCCTGGGTCCTGTCTGTGAGCCAGTTATGTATACACTGGGTGACATATGGATTTGTACCTAACCTCTTGAATTTGTCACCAATGCCCAAGTGGGGTATGGTTTCCAGTGCCTTGGCCAGATCAAGGTAAGCAGTGTGAACCATTTTGCCCTTACCCATTGCTTTGGTGAGCTTTCAAAAGAACTCCACCACTTGAGTTGACTTAACCTGACCTTGATGAAACCAAACTGGGTTGTGTCCTGAGTCTGGAGGTTTACTATATCATTATTTATCATTTCCATGATAATTCTTTTCATTGTTTTGCATACAAGACTAGTCAGACATGTTTTTGTAGTTTCCAGGGTCTGTAGATGGCCCACCTTTGTGCATAGGGATGACTGTTGCTATCCTCCATTCATGAGGCATGAAGCCTGTTTGCACACTACAGTTAAATATCAATTCCAGAGGGTCTGATAGGTCATGTTTCACACTGTTTACAAGGCACCATGGGATATTGTCTGGGCCCACTGATCCAGTGTTCTTGGCCTTAGAGACAGCATTAAGGATACTGAGAGCAGGAAGAGTGATATTTGATATTTCCTGAGGGAAAGTTGTGGGGGAGAGAAGGGTAAAGCAGAAGCTGAATTTGTTGGCCAGTAGGCTTGTTATATCTTCTATCTCAGTATAGGTAGCTCCATTTACAATGAGCTTTGCGCACAATTGTGCATTGCCTTTGAGGGTAACTTAAGCTTTAGCTGTCTCAGTGGAGCCACTAATTTTAAAATAGCAAGGTACAGTACTTGCTACAAATTATATTTAAATACCTTCACTTGGGTATAATGTTTTAAACAGTTTCACTTGGGTATAGTGTTTGACTTACTGTAAATTGTAAATAGCCTGTATACAACTGTTGCTTTCTTTCAATATGCAAAATTGTCCTTGATACCTTAATTTAATTTACAACATACTACAGTCCCTGTTCTGTAGCCTACATTTTCATACAGTTTTGTTTGTATTTTCCAGGTCATGGTTAAACACAGTTTGAACCACTCCCCTTACCTACTTAACAAAGAATAAATAAGTATACCCTAAAGTGTTTTATGTGTAGCTTGTTACTGCCAGAGTTTGTGTTATAGTAAGATTTTTTCAGGATGTATGGCATGGAAAAGGTGAGTGCAGATTCAGAAACACATTATTTTCAAAGTATTTCAGTATGATGTCACTTTTCATTGAACATGCTGCTACATTTACTATATAGAATTTGACTGCCCTGAATGTCTATTATGCTAATCACTGCTTTCATTTAGTGCTGTGAAATCTGTATGAAAGCATCAGTGTTCAACTTCTGAGGTGACACAATACTATGTTGTGAAGTCCATTACTGCCAGCTGTATAATCTAACCTGAGATACCTGATGTAATAGTGGAGTACTTGGTTTGCAGTTCTTCTGGTAAGTGATATGTAGATGTAATCCTCTTATTTGCATTTCTAGTTTGTATGATGTAGTATTATCCTACCAACAGTTTTGCAGTTCTGCTGAGACACTTTTTACCTCAATATATAATGGCTGACTTCAATACAAGCTTGCACTGTTTTATTTCATTATTGCATCTTAGACACCAAACTCCGACACAGTATTTTCCCCCACTTCTGTTACTGCATGCCAAGTAGAATATAAGATGGGACTTTGTGTTTGTCAGTTTCTGACCACAGTCCTGGGAGCCTGTTGTAAACTTTATTATGAAGTAGAAAACACACAAACTTTAGCAGTACTACAGCGTGCATATTTACAGCTGCACAATATAAAGTGTATGTATGTTGTCAGTACTATGGTCAGAAATAGATCCATTGCATCCCTGCTACAAAGCTGTTGCAGTTCTCTCTATGCAGGTCATGTACTGCATCAAGTACTTTTGTCAGCTAATTCCGCTCCACCGATAAGTTGCACAGAAAAGACTACCATACTTCAGAATGGCATGCTTAATTTAACAGTACTGCCATTGCTTCTTTAACACATACCAACTAATATCAACACAGGTTGGCTTAATTTCTAATTCTGTAAAAAATGTATGTGCTGTTATCCATAATGAAACTTAGCTTGCATCACGCTGATGCTCCTGTAATGGTAGTAAATACCTTTAAAAAATGTGCTGTTTTTAAATCACTAAATGCCCCTCTTGCCTCCTGCCCCCCAGTCTTCAACATCTTCCAGCACCTATGGGTGGGGCACAGGTGTTAGGGATGCTTTGAGGTATATATGCCAGGGACAGGGTAGTGACATTTTCACTGACCCTGTCAGCCAGCAGGTTTGCTATATCCGCAGGTTCTATATATGCAGTACCATTAACTACAAGTTCAGCTCAAATCTGGGCTTTACCTTTGAGGTTACGGATATAACATAAGAATGCCTTGTGATTATCCTTATTTAGGGAAGCTAACTTGGACTCATAGTTAGCTTTGGAAGACTTCACTAGGAGTCTTATTTGCTTAAGTTGACGAGGGAGTGTTTCCAGTTTTGAGACCGTTCCTTCTTACGCTTAGAAATTAGTTTCTCCTGTTGTATAGCCTATTAATGGCAGTTGTTCACCAGGCAGGTTTGTTTTTCCTTGAAGATCTTGCTTTGTTTCTATCAGGTATGGCAGGTTCAATACAATTGTACAGGTGCTTATATAAAGCATTGGTGTCAAACTCAGCATAGGTGTCTGTTCCATCTCTGCGGGGAGGCGCTATGAAGCTATTTATGCCATTTTGTAAGAGGTTGTAACTGGCCTTGGACAACTTTTTTAGTCTAGTTGTTGCTGGGGGGGGGGCTTGTGTTATAGTTACTTCCAGCGAGACTGATTTGTGATCAGGTAACACCAGGGAAGGCCACACACTGTGGGTGGTGCAGTGGTCTCCCATGTTGGTGAGCACAGGTCCAGGATGTTTGAACCCCTTATGGGTGTGTCAACCAGCTGGTCCAGGTCATTGGAGTTAAAGTCCAGGAACCTTTGGTCAAGTGAATTAGAACACACATAATTTACCCAGTCTATGGATGGGTAATTAAAGTCACCCTGCAGCCTTAAAATAGGTCTGAGTGACTGCACAACCTCAGCATCATCCAGGGTTAGGATGGCTTCCAGTAAGTGCAGTTTCTGGTTTATACTTATAGCTTTTTGAAGCATAACCTTGAGATTGCTTTTACAGGGTATTTTTACATCTGGAATTTTGTTCTTGTGACATTGCCTAAAAAAGGCAGTATAGGGATGGCAAGAGCCTTAGCCAGTAACCAAAATTCCACGGGTGACAGACGAAGACCATCTCTGGCAAAACTTCAAGGTCTGTTGATTATGTCATCCCAGGCTGATAGGTACTGGATCCACCTTTGAATGACCCTAGACACTAAGCCAATTGTTGAAGTCAATCATTTTTTGTTTGTATTGATGTATAATCCTAGGCGAAGGTAAAATGCTGCTTAAGGCTAGGGGCATACCTGCTTGAGACACAGTCAGAGAGCTCAGTCATGTATCTCTTCATATAGTCAAGTGAAGTACATCGCGAGTCTTTCACACCAACATGGACTATGATGGAGTCATAACAGTGCCTGTTGATGAGAGACTTGTGTGTGTGTGTGTCATGTGGTAGATCCTAGCACCAGACAGACAGCTGACTGTAACATTTTCCTTGTCCAGCCTGGTGAGAGGGATATCTGTGTGTCTCACAATTGAATTGGCTATGACTAAGAGTTTGATATCTGTTAATGTAAGAATGGCAAACTGCCATTTCTAGAGTACATAATCGTAAACAAGAATAGTACCAAAGAATTCTACAAATTAGAGTTAAGATAAGGATACAACATAATGGAATTTTACTGTTAAAATAGGAATATTGCAACTTTTACTACTGTTTTGAGTCAAAGAATATACACTGATTTATTGCACTTCATGTATATTAATTGGCTTCTTAATATATACTATGTTTAACTTATTTTCAGTGAAGTCTATGATTTGACAGGTTGTCATTGTACTTCTTTTGTATGGCTTGATTTCATTTCAATATCTGAGCAACAATTTTGGTTCTGTTATAACTGTGTTGGAGTGATCAACAGTTTACTTCTCAGCCTCCTGCCCATTACTTGATGTGTAGATGACATTTGTCTATCCCATAATGGAAAATGCCTGAAGTCCAGTACACAGTTGTAACAGCCCCCTTTTTTAGCTTCTGTATTCTTCTTCATTAGATTCCTTACGAACTGAACCATTCCTTCGTCATAACAATTAATCTGAGAGTCTCTAGAACTTAAATGACTGAACTCCCTTGTATTCACAAACATTTTGAATTCTTGACCTGTAAAACATCTTATTTTATTAGAAGAGTATCCTAACACTACTGATGCGATTGTTTGCATCCACCATTTAGGAGGGAGTCTACTTTGCTATCATGTGTTATAATTTAATATTGTTTTTAGGCCCAATGAAAAAAGTGTTCAGTAACTCGGATCATTTTTTCAGATTAGTAATTTAATCAGTGACAATATGTACCCTGAATTATAGGAAAGGGTTTATTGTCATTGAACATGTATCAGTAGCATGTCCTGGAAAAAATAGTGGCTATAGCTGTATATTGAAAATGAGTGGGTTAAGTTTGAGTTACTATTGGGAATACTGCACCGGAAGACACTCTGCTCAAACTGAGGTAGTTGAAATTCTTGGCAGTGATTATAACCCTGCTCTGTAGCTGGTCACATAAAGTTTCAGTATCACAGGTGTCAGTCATAAACCAAGCCAGTAAAGTATGCTGCTATAAGCTCAGGGGGACAGTCACTGCATGCAAACAAAAGAGGTTCCAGCAATGCAGATTTTGGTTCCATAAGTCCCACATCACTTTATTTTGTGGAAGCTGTGGAATTCAAACCTCATACTTCGACTGATTTATTTATCCCATACTGCTATTTTTGACATTTTGATGACAATGTTACTGAATTTAAGTCCTCTATGCCTGTAGGTTACAACTACAGCAAGTATATTAGGTTTCACTTTCAATGGCATAACATGTAACATGTCCTAGCTGTCATCCAAAGACTCTCATGAGGCTATTATTGTCATCACAATTCCACTCTCTGCTTCATTATTTGCATGAATGGCCAGTAATTTCACTTGCACTTGTAGTACCATGAAATATTATTTTCTATATTTTCAGGATGGATAAATTAAGAGATTGAGAAAAGTTTGCTATTAACTGCTTAATTTCTTTATTTAAGGTGTTTAGGAATGTGGCATTGACCATATGATATGCCATATGATATTGCGTTGACCAATAGCATTCTACATGGTATTTAAATCTCTATTGTCCATATTCTATAATTTTTCTGACTCCAGGACAATGGGCTTGGAAATTCACAGACAAGGACTTGAGTACAACTCATGAAAAATGCATGCCCATGAAAAACACAGATTAGTTACTCATTAAAAAAAACACCACATGACATTTAACCAGAAAAAAATTGTCTTGAAAGTTTGTTAAAATCTAATTCAGAAGCAAAATTATCATTAACAAACAATTTAAAACCTGAGACAACCAAGACTTAAGATGCCATGAAAGAGATTAAAGAAAACATTAATCTAATAGCAATAGAAAAGGTTACAGCCTCCTGCCAGATAAATGCTCCTATTCAAAAAGCAAATATAAAAATCCAACAAGTGTAGAAAGGAGCGACGCTGATCTTTTTGGTACAAAAAACAAAAACTGTATTGTAACAGAATATTCAAATCCCAAACAAAAGTAGTAATCCAGTAAAGTCCAAGCAAGTGAACCACAACCACTAGTGGTTTAAAATCTTTATTCCATCAGATAAGCGCTTTCGATGCTAAGAGCTTCTTCAGATCTATTGAATGGAGACACATGGTCAACAATCTTAAAGTTGTACACTTTACACATTTGCAGTTAAGAGTCACAGAAAAACACTTGTTTTCCAAGGATGTAACGGGACCTGTGGTTAAAGTTATTAAGAACTTGTGTGGGATTAACAAGGTACTGTTCACTTTTACAACAGTAATAAAAAATGCTAGCCTTTAAATTATGAATTTCTAAAATACTAATAAATCAGTATCCAGACTCTTGCCCAGTAGAGTTAAGAAATACCATTACATTTAATTAACCAAAACTGCTACCAAGTAATCTGCTTTGACATGTTTAAGAAATAATGTTCTGACTTTAAAAGGCAATATAGTTAAATGATGTATGGAGCAAATGCAGAAACCCAAAATGAAATGCTTTAAAAGGCATATATACATCTGTTCAGTGATTTTTTTTTTTATTTAATTCATTGAAGGCAAGTTTTAATACATTGATATTTATATTAAAGAGGAGTGCACTGAGGCATAAATAACGGGAAGTTAAAAAGTATGGGATTTTTTTTTAAAACGTTTTTTTAAAAGGGCAAATATAGAATGCTCCTTCTAAACAAACAAAAAAAAAAAAAAAACACTGGCCTATTCACACACAGGCATCCCATGACCAAGATGTTGTTATATTCTGCTCTGAGCAGTCTACAGGACTATAGGGATGTGACCAGTGCTCTCTAATAGGCTATCAAAGGTCACATGTACTCCTAATAAGTATCAAGTAGGCAATGTCACCTGTGGCTCTGAATGGGGCAGCTCCCTGATAAATCAGATACTGTTTGCTCTGATGTTGTCTGATAAACTATAATGGTGAGATCTGATCCTGGAATGCTGAACTGACTTTAAAACAGAAACAATGGGTGAGCTTTTAAGATATATTAATTTCTTTGTAGCCATGAAATTAATTGCATTTTACTGACTACATTTTTTCTTAAAGTTTTAATGATTTTATACGGTATTAGCCATCATTATACAATAATAAAGCATTCACTGGCTCACTAATAATGACTACCTCACCTCCCCCTAATTTATTTATTTTATTTATTACATTTGTTTATCAGGATAGTCTGATGAGGACAGTAGCCCGTTTTCAGCGGAGGCCCAGGGGGAAAAGCCCCAAGAAAACAAATGACAAGCATATGAACTACAAAAATAGGAAATAGCAAATACAGAATAAACAGTATATATACAATATAAGGAATTAACATTATTAACAGGATTAACAAAAATAATGCAATCACAATGCATACAGAGATTAACAATACATTTTTTTTTTTTTTGCAAATACATGCTATATGCTTTGGCAGTGTAAAAAGTGAGAAGGAAAGAAAAGTTTTATTAAAGAGAGACCATTAGTAATGTGAAGATAGGGAAAATGTTAAGAGGAGATCTGATAGGAGGATAGAGTGAAGCCAAAGTGAAGAGAGAAAAATACAAAGTTATCCAGGAGAAATACAAGAACAAAGTCAGTTAATAGTTAGACATTCTTTAAAGAGGAGTTTGAATTTGACAGTAGTAGGGGTATTTAGTATATGTTGGGAAAGTAATGACAATGTTAAGTATACTATGGCTTTAAATGAAGGTGTGTTGACTGCTCTAGGATGTAATGTAATTTGAATTTCTTCTTTTAAATTCAGGTGATGAAAGTAACTGTATCTGATAAAGTATCTTCAACTTATTTAAAAAGGAGACGAAAGCGCTTATACATTTGGATATTCTACAATTTTAACCTTGGATTACAATAAAATGTTAGTGTGTTTATATAAACATTTGCCTGCTCCATTCTACTTTGTGATTGACTAGTAATTTCTGTTTGTTCACTTTTTTCTTAGTATATGTTGGGGAATGCTGTTCCAAACTTTTGCAACTTGATTTACAAATAGAGAGTCACCAAAAGAGTTGAAGCATTTCTTAGGTTTTAGAAGAAGTCTGCTGGATGAACAGAGGGAACAGGTTGCATTATAAGGCTGGACTAGGTTCATTAGAGCTGGGCAAGCTTCTGGTTGATGTAAGATGATGTGAGCAATAGTGAGTTGACTAAGAGTGAGATGATGTAGTAGCTCAAGCCACTGTAGTTGTTTCCAAGCTAAACAGTGGTGGGTTCTATTTTGGAGTCCAGCAGCAAAGCAAGCAATTTTGTGGTAGGTTACCCTCTAGCTTGGACAGTTTGGATTTTCTAAGATTAGTATAGATGGGGCAGGCATACATTAAAGTGGAGAGAAGATAAGTTCTTGCTAAGACTTGTCTAGTTGAGGTGGTGAGGAATGTCCTGGACCTATAGAGGCAGCCAAGCTTGATATGTGCCATATACCTTTTTTAGAGTAATGGCTATGTGCTTATTAAATTTTAGGGCCAGTCTATTGTGACACCAAGTAACTTTGTACTGTCAACTGGTTCAATAGTAGTGCCATTGGAGGAAATTATGTGAAGTGGAAAAACAGGAACAGTGGATTTATTACTGGAAAATATCATTCGCTTTGTTTTGTTAGGGCTTATTATGAGATGTCTTTCTTTGAGGAACAGCTCAATGTCAGAGAAAGCAGTTTGAATTCTTAATAAGTTTGTTGTGGGTAGGGACAGTTCAGATAACAGTGGTATCATCTGCATATTGTGAGATAGTAGCATGTGTGGATGCTGAGCTAAGATTGTTTGTAAAGATGGACAAGAGCAGAGGCCCAAGAACAGAGCCCTGAGGGACTCCTATGGAAACAGGAAGAGTGGTAGAGGTCCCATCTTTCCAGATAACTGCTTGTTGGCGGTCAGACAGATAACTAGGAAACCAGGTAATGGATGTTAGTGAGAGATGGAGAGATGACATATCTTCAAGAAGTTTTTGATGGGACACTGTCAAATGCTTTAGAAAGGTCCAAGAAAATAGAAGAGACGAGGTTGTTACAATTTCTATGATGGAAAATGGTGTCAGTAAAATGTAATAGGGTGATCGTGGTACTATGATGGTCTACAGCCATGTTGGGATTTGAAGAGATGGTTAGTTTTGTACAAGATAGGGCAGTAGTTGATTATGAATGCATTTTTCAAGTATTTTGCTAAGAGGCGACAGTATGGCAATGGGTCTATAGTTAGATAACTCAGTGGATTGGCCACCCTTGTGCAGAGGAATAACATGGGACATTTTCCATAATGTAGGCACATACTGTTCAATAATGGAGTGATTAATAAGTACTGAAACTGGGTATGAAATGGAGTCAGCTGCCATTTTAAGAAATTCTCTTGGAAGTTTATCTATTGCGAATCTGGAGGGTTTCAGTTGAAGGAGTTTCTTGATGTATGATACGATTTCTTGATAGTCTAATTGTATACCTCTTTGCTAAAACAATTCTTCGACTCTCAAAATTAATGCCACACCATAATTTCAACTTTATAGCTCTATCACCACTTACCGTATATTCCTTGTTAATCAAAATTCAGCCCACCAATACAACTTGCCATAACGAACTGCAAGCTTCTATATTAAAAAACAGAGTATATTAGTTACACATTACCCTATATTTATAACCTGTCCTTTGCTCTGTAATCACGTGGAAATAAGGCTTGATTATATCAGTTTGAAATACTGCAAAGCTCTTCACTACCTGAATATCACCAGCCAAATGTCAATCTCCCTCCCTTTTGCAAAAATAATTGAAATAGATACCTTTTTTCCTACAAACTGTATCATCCACTCAGGAAAACAAGTTTCTTTTTTTCTTTACAGTAAATATTGATTAACAACAGTTTCCAGTACCACCACTTCCTTGGTATAAGTCCAACCAGACATCTACAACCCCTTTTCCTAGTTTTGCGCATGGTGTCAGGGTGTCACTACAACAGTGACGATCATCTAGAGCCAAGAATCACACCATCAGGTGGCTTGACCTGCCACTTTTATACCACACATTCACATGCACACACAAACACACCTATGGCCAATTTAGAGTGTCCAGACCACCTACTGCATATATTTGGAATGTGGGAAGAAACCAGAGCACCTGGAGGAAACCCACGTGAACACAGGAAGGGCATGCAGACTAAGCACAGAAGGCACCTCAGCCAAGAATTGAACCAGAGAATCTGTTACTGTTAGGCAACAAAGCTATCTAATTCACCACTATATTGCTAAAAAAATGTTATAGGATGCTTATCAAGAACTGTCTGTGAGCCCAAGTGGATTTCTGATATGCTAGGCTGTTTCCTTTATTTTCCATTATTACTCAATACTGACATTTCGATACTGCAGTAGTGGTGCTGCGGTAGCTTTGTCGCCTTACAGTAAGATGTTGTCCTGTTCAATTCCCCGTTAGAGCGTCTTCTGTGTGGAGACATGCGTGAATGGGCGCACCTTCATTGAAGGTTGTGCATCAGGACTGGCAACTTGGCACGTAAAAATCCACTGCCAATCATTAGCGGACCGGAGTTCCGAAAGACACAACAACAACAACTCAATACTGACATTTCCACTGACATCCTACTTCGATTTTCCAGCTATACTATTCAATTTATCATTTTAGAGACTTTCTCTCTCAAACCCTCATTACATGTAGATGTTCCTCTAAGATCCATCCTTAGCCCCATACATTTTTATTTTCCTTGCAACTACTTATATATCCTGTTTATGAAGCAAATGAAAAAGAGGTTATTTTCTGTATTTCTATTTCTGGTTTATTGCTCTTGCTTTATTTGTGTCATTCTAACTATTTGCTCCATTTTCTTTGACTATTTCTTTCCCTTCTGTAATGCTAATGGTTTCTTAATCTTCCTTTGTCTGGAATGCTTCTCGTGTACCTGAACCCTGTTTCTTTTATTTTTGTTTCATATTCAATAATACGTTGCACTGCAATGTGGAAGTCTGCACCCCCACGTCATCCCTGCATTTTGAAACATGTTAATTCCAACCTCGAATAACCTTAGGCATAAGGAGATACTTCTCTCACTGCTCTGTAATCTTCATATTTTCACTGCCTTTTTTTCAGTGAAATATGAGAAATGCTGAAACTAATTTAACAATGACCATTTGAGTTCAAAATGGTATGATGGTTAGCAGGTATCCACTTCCTGCTCCTTATCACAGTTTCAGTTTTGCCTTTAACTTCTGCTAGTACTATTTGGCTGTATTTTGCCCTGACCTTCCTTTAGTGGTGCTTAACTATCATACGGCCATCTATTTTATTTCATTATGCTGAAAGCCTTTATAATTTGCATATCCTCTTAGTCCTATGTACACAAACATACACTTATGGATACAAAGACACACACCCATATTAAGACATTCTCTCTAATATCTAGTCAACTGAAAATAGCGTTAATACAGATCAAGACAATTTTGGCAAATTTGGTTTGGCCAAATGTAACACCGAATGAAAGGGCAAATAGAAGTTTTTGTTTAATATTTGCTCATGCAAGTGACCTTAGGTCGATGACATATTGGCGTGTATTATAGTACAGATTAGCTTTGGGGTTAGAGGGCATAGAAAATGCTGTGCAGCATGCATGACTGAGTTTTGTGTCTCATTAGATATTGCATTTGCAAATATTTAAATGCTTGGGCATTTTCATTGAATTTTTTGTTCATGGAAACAAAGGGTACCTTATGTGTGTAGTCTGCACATCCTCACTTTATCAGTGTGGGCTGTCGCTAGGATAACCAGTTTTCTCTCACTTTCCAAAGGCTAAGAACAACCCTCCATATTGACCACAGACAGCAATGTGTGTGTGTGTGTGTGTACACATGTATGAGTTTGTTTTGCAAGACCGATAGTCTTATCCAGGATGCTTTCTCTACTTTAGACATATTACTCACTGGATCAGCACTGGATCCCCTGTAATGCAGGATAGGAACAAGAGAGTATTATGGAATGACAATCTTTTTTTTCGCTTTATTGTTTTGCAACAACACTTACTCAGTGAAGCTGATTTCAATCAAATGCCTTTAGTAATACACTACATACTGGTTTATACCTGAAAAAAAGAAAGCTATGTACATTTTTTCCATCTAAACATCACATATAAATAAAAATAATAATCTGATTGGAAAACATGTGTTTGAGAGCTGCTGTGGTGGAGTAGAGGGATAAAGCAGTCTCCACAGCCCTGCCAACCAGTTTTATTAGCAGCTTGGGTGACTGACTGAGCAGTAGGGAGGAATGGGTGGGCATTCATTGAGGATGCTTCCAAAGGGGAGGTGTGGTCTATAGAGGGGAATAGCCCTCAGACATGGGCAAGGACTGGGGAAAGCGAAGTGGGTATGGCATATAAAAGAAAAAAACCTGCCCAAACCACAGCAAAGACAGCTGAGTCCCAGGGATGCCTTTAGGATTCACTCTGGCCCAGCAATGCGGGAGTAAGTCTGGGGGTTATGAGACTAACTAGTAAAATTGACATGGACAATGGGCACTGCCAGCCAGGACAGTTACAATGATGTGCAAAGGTGGGGACCAAAAAATCTTTTTACACAATGCAATAATTTCTTGTGCTGTACAACGAGTTAAAATGTTATAATCCTAAATCCATATGCTATGAAAATGCTACTAAGCTTATTAGTGACAATATGTAACTGACTGGCTTTAAAATACTGTTGCAATAATGAAATACTTCAATAACATTTGTTTGTTTTGAAGATGTGTAAGGAAACTCAAATGGTACATTTTAGTTAGTGACTGGTTTATACATCTCAGACATTTGTATAATCATTAAATTAAAATAAACTGAAGGCATAAGAAAAGAGAGATTTACACCAGTAATTGGCAAGACATGTAATCCCAAATCAACCACAGCAATAATGAACAAACACGTACCTAGCTATTTATTTTTGGTGTGCAGTTGCATATATTAAATTATAATCATTTTCAGCTCAACAATTACATGTACATATTTTATATATATTATAGATGTGTACATATATATAAACATGTAGTCTTGTTTTTTTAATCATAACTCCTAAACATCTAAGAGAAGACAGACAGTAATAAGTTATAACTCTGCCATCAACAGTGAAAAGGAAGACCTTAAACACAAAGAACAAAGTTTTATTAATCAGATAATGTTTTTAATTTGTTAAAGTTTATAATTTGGTACTGAAGGCTAAGTCTTTAGTTGCATGTGACTATAAATGTTTGAATGCATTTGTCAAAAAAAATATGCATTTATAGAATACAGTCAGAAAATGGCGTCATTGGGGTGTTTCTGTACTTATCAAAGGCCTTGTGTTTTTAAAATATCAAATACTGATGATGTTGCTGTGTAAGGGGTAAAGATGAATTTAGAACCTTGACGTTGCTTGTAATGTCCAAAGTGTTGTATTCTGTATGTGCCAGGCTTGGCGGCTTGAGGAATGTACCATGACACAGTAACATTACTCTGAGCCAATCCTTTTTTGTTCCAGTATAACCTAAAATTAAATAAAAAATATATATTTATATGCCATCCTCTTTTACTGTGTGCATAACTGTTCAAACAACAAAATCAAGAATGTAAAATAATCAAAATGATCCAAACATCATTTATGTCAGCTGTAATGTAGGTTTCATGCCAAGAATTCCTTAGATAGTAACAGGAGTATTAAAATCCAGTTGTGTATATATATATATATATATATATATATATATATATATATATATATATATATATATATATATATATATATATATATATATATATATATATATATATATATATATATATATATATATATATATATATATATATATATATATATATATATATATAAGAACAGATTTATAGAAGTCATTTTTCATAAAACAGCAGGTGAGTCAGAGACTGAGAAAGACGGTGAAAATAATTTTACCCGCTATTAGATGTATTGAAGTCAAATAAACATCCATGCTTCAATGCTCATTAGACTTTTCGCTGCATCTCCCCTTCAGCTGGCACCCTTCTCTCCCACTGTGTACTAATATTCATCTGCATCTTCCTCAGTGTCTGTTTTTTCTCTCTCTCTCATGTTTCTTGACACATTCATTATGGATAAGGTTGTATTCAACCTACGTGTGTCTCTCTGGCATGCGTTCTTTCTCTGTAACTTGTGTTTTCTACTGCTACTTTGTACATTCCTAAACTTGTACTAATTGGTTTTGTTTCTTACACTTCACACACATTGATCTTTTTGTTGAGAGCTAAAATTACTGCAGGTATTACCATCTGCATATTTTCTTGCTACTTTCTATCTGATTACTCAAATTTAGAATGTCCATTATTTTTTTTATTCTTATCATTAGCTCACATTCAGTCATACTATTGGCATTGCTTGTCTCTTTCTTAGAACCCATCTAAATGTTCATACCTGACAACCCTGGTTACTAAGTCTAAAATGTTCCCTAATACAACATCTGGCTCTAACAATGTCTTTCTTCATATTCTTTATGAATCTGAATTATTTTTTTTTATGTTTGGTCTCTATCAAAGATTTCAATGTTTCTTGAAAGACTTTTTGACTCTCTGCTTTCAACAAGAGTACAGTTGTTAGAAAAGTAGAGTTTCTGTGCCATGTAAGCATAAAACTCATTTTTGCAGCAGGCTTCCCTATATTCCTCGACCAATTGCAGCAGGCTTCCCTATATTCCTGGACCAATTGCAGCAAGCTTCCCTATATTCCTGGACCAATTGCAGCAGGCTTCCCTATATTCCTGGACCAATTGCAGCAGGCTTCCCTATATTTCTGGACCAAACATACTTATCAGTGTTTTCAGAGTATAATATATGATGTGCCACTACAGGTGCATATCTAAAACTAAGGTAAAATGGTGATATCCACAAATTGCTAAAATTTGTTAAAATTTGCTAAGCATACATATTGAAATGGTTAGCTGGGAATATACAGAGGTAAAGCAATTAAGTGATAGCAAACATTAAAATGTTAGCTACAGTATGTAGTGCATGCACACTAATAATGCAGAATGTGATACCATCGTGTAGGGGATGATGTATGTAGGCAGTGGATATTAGGAAAATAAGACATTAAAACAAGAGGAGTAGTGTGAAATCATTCTGAAAGAAAAATGTTTTTGGTAAAGCAGCTACGACTGTTGGGTATATTTTCATAATTCCATTAATGTCTTAAAAGATATAAGAATTACAGGTGAAAAAATGTTGCTGTCTTACACAAAACATTAAGACACACAACGTTGTCACCAAGAGTTGCAAACATGCATGGTTTTGTATGTTAAAAATTTTGATATTATAAATATATCATATACATAATTTGCATAGATTCTGGAAAATCACAAAATCAGCAGTCTGTTACCACTCTTGCTATAAGTCACATGACAGCTCTTGAACAGCCGAATAACTCTTCCAGTGACATCTTTGATCTATAACCCTTTGCTTCACCATAACACGTTTTTGGTAAACAAATAATCATATTTTTTTCTTAAATTTATATTATAAAATCTACTTCTAGAGCCAGACCTTTGACGCTTACACAAGTGTGTAGCCCACTATCTTCCAAACAGATTTCATGTATTACACTTTTGGCAACTTGCATCTTTTATCAGACATTGCAGATCTTATAAAGCATTTTTTCTTTTGAGAATTTTGTTGAAAAGCTCTCAGGAAGCAAGCTGTTTCTAGGCTTAGAAGACCTCAGGAAGCAAGGGGGGTTATTGGGCTTCCTACTGTTGTGCATTGAGAGAGTTACTCTAGTATAATGCCTGTGAATACCTTCATTCTTCTCCTTAATAGCACTTCTGAATTTGTACATTTCAAACAGTACATTTTGTTCTGTAAATATTATAGTTTAACTCACCGGTCAAGGTTTGGGAACGTATGCAGATAGTATTCTGGCCTTTAACCAATGTGTGGCCCAGGTAGTCAGAAAGTTGTTCTATGTCACCCAAGTTTTAAGTAAGGGCATGGCATCCAGGTCCAAGTAAGTCATAGTTACACTATTTGGCCTTTATCAGATCCATCATTGAGTATAATATCCCTTTCACCATGTAACTGACCATATATATGCAACAGTTAGAAAACCCACAAAGGTTCTTACCAAGACAATTAAAGGTATAAACACGTTGTCTTATATGCATCACTCACCTTAAAGTTCTCTCTCTATACTCTGTCTCCTACAGGTTACCAACAGGCTATCTTTGCCTGGCATACAATACATCCTTGTATCCAGCTCTGATGAACCTTTTGCAAATCCACAAAACAAACACACCGGAAACAATAAAAACAAGGATTTCAATTTTGTCTATGACATAAATAAGACATGCTGGTGAGACAGATACGTGCATCTCAGAGGAGCCCCATAATCTGGAGCAGGCTCCCCATTCATGTGAAGCTGAATCAAGGGTGCCAGAACCATTGAGCAAGGGGGACAGAGCAGCCCCCACTTTTGCAAGACTATCTTGTCTTGTCCCCATGGTAGCAAAGAATTAAAACAAAAATGGAGGACCCATTCGTACATCGTTACACCAGACACAGGCATGAAATTTTAAACTTCAGTTACCTGCTCTTGAGGAAAGTGTGTACAGCTCTTGCTCTTAAGAAGAGTGTGTTTCAGCCTGCCTACCTGTTGCCTGTACAGCTCTTGCTCTTAAGAAATTAATGCACAGGTAAAGAGATGTTGCTGATCTGTGCTGCTGCTGGGAGGATTGTGTTGCTGACCCTTAAGGGGGTGTCTGTGTCTCTGAAGAATGCTACAAGCATGATAGTGTGGAGCCATCCCTTCAGCTGCTGCTGTTCCTATTCCATCTGTAGTGAGATGACTGACATATGTCCAGTGCCCACCTTCGATAAAAGCCCCAGCTATGGTTCCGGCCTGCATTATATTTCAGGTGCATGACTTGTACAGGCCTTAGATATAGATTGGGCAAATTGATCTGCACTGTGGTACATTAAAGTTGGTGAAAGGGACATTTAAATACATCCTGGACCACTGAGTGCTTCTGGGTTGAAGGCAGGATAAAGGCTAACTTTGCATTACTTCCATCAAGGATTTTCTGTCTCTGAAATGCAAACTGCCATCTTACTCTTTATGTCTAATCGCAGCTCCTTTATACAGGTAAGAAGCTCTTCATGTATTTTGGTAAACAGGATTCCTTTGGACTTTATACACTGTTTTTGACACTGGTTTCCTAATGGAGTGCTTACATTTTGGAGTAGTTTTAAAAAGATGACTAGACATATCATTACATCACTGTTTTCTTTATACTGTGGTAGACATACCACAACAGCATAGCATCATATGCATCAACTCAACTGTTTTCTTATCTTTTTTTTTTTTCTTTTTACTATTATTTGTGTAATTCATTACTATTAATTCTGTTTTATTTGTGTTTCTTGATGGGCCTGACTTCTAGAACAAGGTACACCAAATGTATAGTAATTTTTAGGCTTATGCCCACCGGTGTCAAAAAGCCTGATTTAACCATGTTTTGTGTCCAAGCTCCAATAATATTACATACATTACCCATTTTTTTATGGATAGGTCTTTCCACTGACCCTGTGTTTTCAAATGGTCTGTTACCAGTATTATAGTATTTTTTTTTTTATTTTATTACAGAGGCATTGACATTTTTATTTGGAACTTTGGAGAATATTGGTTCTTGTAAAATCTGCAGATGAGCTCAGCATGCAGTAACTTTGAAATGATGGTGTCTAAATGAAAGGTTATGCTCAGGTATATTTGAAATAGTAACTCAAATCAAATTAATTGAGAAATTCATTTTTCTTGGAGATGCAAGTGAAAATGTATAAGTCATCTGTATAAACTGTAACAAAAGTGTTCACTATTGAAAATAGTGAATCTGTGGGCTGTGAGGATTACACATTGGATTAAAAGTGTATGTGCCCACACGTACATGTTGTAGAAAATTATATAACCCTTGAACAGGCTCTGTAAGTGATCATGATGTGGTTGTATTTATTATGCAAATTAAAATGGTTATATTTACAACTTTATTAGCAAATTTCAAGGAGTGCAGTGAAAAACAAAATGATGAACAGTAATACAAAATGTTGGTGTGATCTATAGCCTGATATCCTCCCTGCTACGGAGGAAACAGAAACTCTGTATGGTAGCATCAATGGCCACTTACTACTCCTCTTAACTGTGACCCAGTGTTTAAGATCTTTGTCTCCCATCTCATGGATCTGGGATTCAGTCCTGACCTTTGATCACCTTATGTGGGGAGTTTGCATGTTCTCATGTGCATGTAACAATGCAGGTTGATTGACACTCTGAACTGATTGGAGCGGACAGCTTCAGGGGAAGAAAAGCTTAGTGCAGCTTATACCAAGTCTGCTTGCATTGTTAGTAGCACAACAGGTAGTATACTTGCTTTTGATGCAGAAGGTTGTGGGTTCTACTCCCACAGTATGCAAATGGCTCGCTGATACTGTACTGTGTTTTACTTCAAAGGGAGTGGATGCAGCAGTCCTGTGAATATCCTCCTCTGGAGGAGTTACTTAGTAACTATGAACCTGTTATCAGTTTGCCATCCATAACCTATCGCAATATTACTAACTTATCATTTTATTAATGTAACATTGGCAATTTATTCTTCAAGGGCAATGGGTACTTTATTTGTAGATGAAACAATGAAATATAAAGTTGTTTGCTAGCAGCAACCTCTTCATTAGTTACAGTCCAGTTACGGAGTTGCTGTATCCAGGATTGTTTGTAAGCTTTTGAGCCCCCAAGCCTTTCTGTGTTGGAGGAAAGCCTTCTAGCTTATCAGTGGGAGTGGTAAGCACTAGGTAGCCTGGATACCATGAGAGGAGAGGTTCTTGGCCCAGAAATTGTAGTTTATTGACCATTTGGATAGTTTGTCCATCTCTTTTAACTTTCTGATTTAAAAGACCACATATGCGCCTGTTTCCCATCTTTCCTGTAACTAACCTACTGAGTAGCACTAGAAAGCCTTAGACTGATACAAGCCTTCTAGCTTAGGAGAGAGACTTTGGAGTGATTAACTATCAGTTTTCTGTACTTTCTTGCTGTACTTAACTGTTTTCCACCCAAATGCAGATTTTCCAGTGTTTATTGTGATTTAAAAGCTTGTTGTTTCACATATTGTACTTATTTGACTGCCTGCACTTTTAAAAAGTTGTTTTTGTTTAAATAATTTGTTTTTAACTGTTGTAGGCTACACACTAAAGTGTGATAGCCTTTTCTGATTGTTTGTTGTCATTTAAAGCTGTTTTAAGTTTATTTTTTACTGTTTTTGCCTTATCTTTTCAAAAAAAAAAAAAAAAAAAAAAAGAAATTCCTTGTTTCCCACCTTTCTAAGCTAGTACAGTCCAGTTTTCAGGCTAGTGCTGAATTCAGGGCTGTGATACTAGTTTCTGATTTGCCCATACCTTACTTAGATAGAAGGAAGTTTCTCTGTTCACCTGTGAGAGAGGGGAGCTTTGAGCAACCTATCTGTCCCTGGAGGAGTGGTTCCAGCCCTGACGTTAGTAGTTTATTGGTCATTTTGGGCTAATTTCTCTCTTTCATTTCCCTACTATAAAAACCGAGTTTGCACAATTTTGTGCACTGGGCAGTGCCAATTAGCTGCAGTTAAATTATTCCCGGCTCCATTAAGTCTCCTCTTCAGTTTTTCCCTTGAAACTAGTCTAACTCTCAACCTAAGCATTCAAAATGCATCTTACAGCCCAGAACTTGCTCAGACCTAATAGCAAGCACTAATAAACCCTGACAATGATTGCCCAGCAGGGCAAGGCTCTTTATTCACCCCTCATCAACCAAGCGACTAAGCAGCTCACCCTACTATTCAGGCATGACCAAAGGGCAACTTCAGGTGCACTCTCCAGTCCAGCTGGTGAACCTGGGTATCCTGAGGCAATGTTACAACTGCCTCATGTACACAGACAACCCTCTCCTCCTACCACAAAACACTAACATATGCGAGAGATGCAATTATACAACCAAACTGGAAGCCAAGCTGTCTCCACCCAAGACTGGAACAGACAGTTAAGCGGGGAAGGTTAACACTTGCACCACAACTCCAGCCGCACACAGACCTACTAAAGAGCACTGGCAAAATATACACATAAATACACAAAATCATACTCGGAGGCTCTAAACAAAAACCTGCAAAAACATCAGAGAGCTTCAAAGCAGACACCCAAACAACCTGCACTTCCTGTCACAAATGAGACAACACACAAAACAAAATCAGTGTGCTGCACAATCACAGCCCTTAAGGCAAAATAACATACCTAACACACTAGTAATAGGTGACTCTATAGTCAGGCACACTGACGTCCCACTCACTAGGCTGGACAAGCAGAAGGTTACTGTTAGCTGCCTGTCGGGAGCCAGAATCTGCCACATAACATAACACAAGCACTCAGGTCACTCCAGAACAAGTACAAATATGACTCTGGCATTGTTCATGTTGGTGTGAATGACCTGAGACGTACCTCTCCGGACTACATGAAAAGAGACATGGAAGAGCTCTCTGATCATGTAGCCCAGGCTGGTATGACCCTGACCCTGAGTAGCATCCTGCCCTTACCAAGAATACCTCAGTATAAAGAAAAAATTATCAATTTCAACAATTGGCTAAGCTTCTGGTGTCATTCAAAGGGGATCCAGTGTCTGTCAGCCTGGGACGACATGCTCGACAAGCTGCGTTGCTGCGCAAGAGACGGCTTGCACCTGTCACCCCCTAGGTTTTAGAATGCTAGCCAAGGCTCTTGCTGCCCCCATAGTGCCTTTTTTAGGCAAGGCTCAAAAGTCAAACCCACCTCTGTAAACAGCACAATTAACAAAAAAAATGAGGGTTATGCTACTCAATGCCAGGAGTTTAAATCTCAAAATGCACGCACTCGAAGCATTCCTCAGTATGGAGAACGTCGACATCTGTGCAGTAACTGAAACCTGGTTCAAGGCTCCAGAGTGCACCCCAGCACTACCGGGCTACAACTCATACCACACGTTTTGGCCACAGAACACGGACTGAAACACAAAAGGAGGGGGTGTATCCATATTCATCAAGGATACCTACACCTCCAGGTTAGTGGTGCAGCATGATACCTCTGAGATCGTCAATGTGCAACTAACATCGGGAAAATCTGCAATGCAAATTGTGGCCTGCTACAGATCACCCTCCATGATCCAGGACCACCAATCCACCTTTCTGGAGACACTGGAAAACATGAAGGTCCTACCAAACACCCTGATACTGGGCGATTTCAATTACCCTACCATACACTGGGAAAACTACTCGAGTACAAATTCCCAGGCCCATTAACTCAAATGCCCTGGAACAGCTGGTAAACTCCCCTACCAGATGTGAAAACATATTGGACCTGGTCATCACCAACATGGGCGACAGGTGTTCCACACTGGGAGTCAAGCCGTCACTGATTAGATCAGACCATAAACTAAACAGTCTGGATGTCCACACCCCACCACCACCCCCAACTAAGGAAACCACAGTAAAAAACTTTTCTAAAGCAAACTTCACCTTACTTAAGACAGAGGTGGTAAGTTTCACAACCCCCACGCTAAAGGATAATGCTTCCCAAGATGCAACAACCTTTACAAATGCACTCTATGCACACCTACAAGGATGCATGGATCATGCCTTACCTAGCAAACCAAGACTCACTCCTCTAAGAGAATGAAACCAGTTTGGAGGATCCTTACAATAAACAGGCTATACAATAGAAGGAGGAAGCTAGTTAAGAAAAAAAGCAAATCCCAAGAAGGAAAGACATCCCTGATCAGTATCAGTAAGAAACTGAGGTCCCTCATGAAATCATCCAAGATTAACTTCGAAAGAAAAATAACCAAGGATTCAAAAGATAACCACAAAGCCTTCTTTAGCTATGTTAAGAATCTAAGTGGTAACTCACAGATATGCACTGAACTAATGCAAAATAGCACAAAATATACTGAACCGACTGATACTGCACAACATCCTGGCAGATAAATTCAGTGCAAACTTCACCCCCCCCCCTCACCTCCAAAAGGGCCCACAACAATACCAGAAAAGTGTAGTGTCCCAAAAATCACAGACGCACAGGTGAAAACAGCCCTTTCAAAAGCCAAAAACAGAGCGTCAATGGGACCAGATGGTGTCCCATGCTGCGTCTTGCACGAACTACAGAACGAACTAACCCCCCACCTAAATATGCTGTTCAACCTCAGTCTCTCCACAGGCCATGTGCCCATAGAATGGCACACAGTAACAGTTATTCCTTTCCACAAAGGAGGGGCCACAACTGACCCTGGTAACTATTGCCCCATAAACCTGACTAGCCTGGTCTGCAAGGCTATGGAGCGCATCATCATGGAACTCATTAACAAAGACATTGGGAACCTCCAAACACTTGACCCAACCAATTGGAGAGCATTGCTTAATTAATTATTTAATTGTTTGATTGGTTAATTGTTTTGTTATAAAAGAATGGGTGCTTGTACATATTTTTATTCTCCTTGAAGGCCTTGGCCGAGACGTCAGAGATTTTATTAAAAGATTTGCTGGATACTGTGTTCGTTGTTTTGCTACTTGACCCAACCCAGTTCAGCTTTAAGGGCAGATCTTGCCTACTAAACTCGGTTGACTTCTTCGAGACAGTCACCAAGGCCATAGACCATAGACGAGGGAAAGGTGGTTCACACAGCATACCTTGACCTCGCCAAGGCTTTCAACACCATTCCCCACTCAGGTATTACAGAAAAACTCACCAGCCTGAACATAAACCCCTACGTCACAAGATGGGTTGCCAACTGGCTTACAGATAGAACTCACACGGCAAGAATAGTGGGCTCCAGGTCCGACTCTAAACCAGTCACAATTGGTGTACCTTAAGGCTCGGTCCTGGGAACCCTACTGTTCAGCATATACTTTTCAGACATACAAGCAAACACGAGGACTATGGCTAACCAAGTTTGCTGATGACTGCAAACTGGGAGCCATAACTGATTCTCTGGCTGACACGGACATCCTCCAAAAGGGCCTTACTGAGACGGACACCTGGTGTCAAAGTCATGGCCTCAAGTTAAATGCCAAAAATGCATAGTCATCCCGTTTGGGAAAAACAAAACACCCACGAATTACCACATAGGTGGCAGCCCCCTTAATACAGAAGAGGTAATAAGAGATCTGGGGACCCAGGCAGATAGTGATCTCTCCTTTGACAATCATGTTTCCAAAGTAGTTAGGAAATCCTTCTATGTGGCCCATCTAATTACTAAAGGGTTCGCATATAGAAATAAAGAGGTTATAGTTCCCCTCCACTCATCACTCATTAGACCCATCATAGAGTACAATGTCCTATTTGGGATGTACCTCACAAGACACTTCCAACAGCTGGAAAGACCACAAAAGTACCTCACCAAGAGGATTACTGGTCTCAAACATATGTCCTATGCAGCCCGACTGAAAAAACTCCGGCTGTACTCAGTGGCATATCACTTACTTAGAGGTGACCTCTGCCTGACTTACAAAGCCATGTCCAAGTCAGTATTGATGGACATGCTCCACCTAAAGAAATCCAAGCCACTGCGAGCCACACACTCTAGTGAGCAAAAACCTTGCCACAACAATAAATAGAACATGCTGGAGGGATAGATTCCTGTCACAGAGACTCCCCATGTTTTGGAACAAAATTCCAAATTACAACAGGCAGAGCCCCTCACTAACACTCTTCAAGACAAACCTTGACGAGTGGATGGGTAACAGAAAATACACCCCTGGGATCACTTCATTGGCTCTGCTTGACAGATAATCAGTTAATTAATCAATGGGGCGGCAAAAGCTGACACACTCTGGCTAGGCTTATAAATGCCCTCGGGCAGATAGCCTAGTACCTACCTATGAACGGATCCCTTTAAAGTGGAATTATTTAGATGACTTTACTTCTGCAGAGATTTTGTATATTTACTTATATTGGTGGATTGCAATGACAGAAGACGGAGTGGCCTTTTCTGGTTGAAATTTTCTGAAATTGGTTGTTTTGTCATTATTGGTTCATACAATTTGTTTCATTGCTTACTAGAAGACTGTTCAAAACTACATATTTAAAACACATTCTAACAAAGTGGTGCTGTATTATACAAGGAATATAATTTAATATAATCAGAAAAGTGAATCAAAGAACGCGTACATGTATGCATGGCCCTAAAATGTGTAAGGAGCCTGTGGTTTGAAAACAACCCAGAGGTAAGCTTAGTCCTCCACTGGCCAGATGCAAAATTAATGTGGGTTTTCATGCCCTTTCAATGAATGAGTTTCAAGGGCAAAGGCATTTACTGCTCATGCATGTCTGTTTTCATTGCAAGACTGCATTGTTTAGCAAATGGCTAAGTGTTTGTGCTATTTTATTTCAATTTCTGTAATCATTGTAGAGGTAAATAAGAAAACAGTATGCACACTGACAGGTTTGAACAGTGTTTATGATAACGTAGGAGAAACAGCCAAGTAATGGAACGGTGGAGCGGATGGGGAGGGGGCTGCTGCTGGAGTGGCAGGGGGTTACAGACTATCCATTCAAGTAAAACAAAGCTTATCCCTGTCAATATTCAAATGCAACTTGGATCTAAGGATGGGTAATAGAAATGTACTCCAGGATTTCCCTTCATGCCACTAATAGATAGAGGCAGTTCCTAAATGCTGCATCCCCTTACATGGGTCCCCTCAAATTATTTATGTTATGATCACAGTTACTTACTTGGGCTAATGTACAATTATCAGCCATGGGGTATGTAAGACCAATCAGGAAATGTTAATTCAAGCACCAAAAGTGAAATTGGCTAAGCTTAAAATGTCCTCCAAGTGAACCTATGTTGTGGTAGTAAATAGGTTTTAAAAAATTTGCCCTTTTTAGATCACTAAGTGCCCCTCTCACCCTCCACCCCCCAATCTTCAACAGCTTCCCACGCATATGAGCAGAGTCCATCACTAACTCTGTTTAACAGTAACCTTGACCAATGGGTCTGGCCCCTGTGTCTCTGATAGGCAGAGGCAGATAGTATTGCCTAAGCTAACATACCCCCTTCATGTAAACTCCAGAAGCTTCTTAACTAAAATGCCCCTCCTAACAAACACCTATGAATATAGGGACATAATTGAGCTGGGTTGCACAGCTAGGCTTATAAAGGCCGTGGTGGTAACTAGCCTTGTATGTACCTATGAACCTTTATTGTGATGTAGCCTATTCCTGCTATGTGTTATGTCTTTCAATGGTGATTGTGTTAAGAACAGTTAATATAAACAGTTGAACTGGATATCCCATGTGCTTTCCTATTCTTCTAGAAGCAAAAAGGAAAAAACAAGAAAAATAAAGTAGAACTAAAACCTTGATAAGATGGAGTTAAAAATTAGGATTACAGACAAAACCAACTGAGTAACAATCAACATGCTCATCTATTACTTCTTTGCATCAACTAGCCTTAATAGGGTAAAGGGAAAAAAAAGGCAATTTAGGTATAAAACTCAGTTTAAAAAGCTGCACTAGAATGGAATGCAAAATAGAAAGTACTACATGGTCAGAACAAAACTGGAAGCTGGAGTTTCCTCCAAAGTAATCAAGTGACCCCCCCCCCCCATCCCACCCCAACCACTCCCCCCGCCAAAAAAAAATTTGGATTCTATTTGAGAAACATTAAAGTTTCTCAGATATATATGCTGTAAAAAAATCTATGAAAGTGTATAAAGAAAAAGGACAGCCTGATATCTATTTAACCTCAGTCTGCTGTTAACACCAGATCAAGAAACCATTCCATTAATATAAGTTTACTGTATTATAATCAAAGGAATGTTCCACAAATGTAGTAAAAAGTATAAGAATATAATTAAAAAAGCAAAATAAAATCGGCGCTTCTATGTAGTCAAAGAATAGCAAATTTCGGACAGGTATCATGAGGGAAAAAATGGAAGTTAAGAATTAGATATTTATAATTTATATTCAATGCATAACAAATAGATTACTAAAACCTTGCCAAATGGTTCCTTTACCTTCATTCTATTGGATCATTCACTCCATTCAAATAGGAGTCCGGTATACTTGCGCTGTGTGAAAATGCCCATCTTTTTCCTCCCTGGGCAATTCCTTCAGTGCTCCATCCCTGCTAAGAACTGACTGGTAGGGAATGAGCTTTCTTGCTAGTCTCGAGAGGCAAACTAACTTCTCTATGTGGCAGTACACCCACTGCCCCATCAGCTGCTCCTACAAGCCCACAATTCCTACCTCCTGAGGGAAACTGAGCCCCTGCATACTTATTGGGAATATAAATGAAGTGAGATGAAATAAAAAAAAAAACTGCAAATGACCCGGAAACCAGGCTATTGAAATAAATATTTTCTGAAAAGTATACCTGTATCTACCATGACTGTATAAGAGCTGACTACTGAAGTAAATTGACAATAGTATACATGGGGTTAGCTTGGTTGCTGACCATGCTGTTGTTGGGAGTGCTATAAAATATAAAATTGGTGGTTCAGTTTAAAGCAAATATTAAGAATATACAGCAAAATATATAATGTGGACAAATGTTTGCTTTTATTCACAACCAGTTTCATTTCAAAAAAGAATATCTTGATGTAAATGTTGATGTAGCAAAATGACTAGTACTGAAGCTGTGTAATCAAGCAAAAGATGTTTTCCCTGTTCCATTTTCATAACAGAAGAGACATTTTATACATACCACACAGAGTGCCAGGAGTGTGTGTGTGTGTGTGTTTGTGTGTGTGTGTGTGTGTGTATATATATATATATATATATATATATATATATATATATATATATATATATATGTTGTCTCTTTTGGCTTTTCCAAGTTAGGGGTCGCCACAGCGGAACTCCGGTCCGCTAATGATTGGCAGTAGATTTTATGTGCCAAGTTGCCAGCTCTGATGCACAACCTTCAACGAAGGTATGACCATTCACACATGTCTCCACACAGAAGATGCTTTAGCTGAGAATCGAACAGGACAATGTCTTGTGAGGCGACAATGCTACCGCAGCACCATATATATATATATATATATATATATATATATATGCTCCCTATTAGAAGATCGAAGACACATTCTTTCAAATGCGTCTTGGTCAAACTCAAAAGCCTGAAATGGCAAAATATCGAAGCGGCTTTTATGCAAATCCTTTCCTTGGGAAAGAATTCACTTGGCCGCTTCGTTACTTTGCCGTTTTCGGCACTGCAGTGCGGTCTTGTAGTTGGTATATTTAAGGGGGGGGGGTGATGTTTAAAGTATTTTATTTTTTTGTTGTTGGAACAGCGATTTTTTTCCCCTATGAAAATAATCGCTGTTCTGACAGGTTTAAATTGTAAGCTTTCACTTACATAGGGTCGATTAATCACCATTCACTTTTTTAAGCATTCAGTGATCTAATATAGACCCTATATACACATACACACAAACACACACACATATGTATGTGTGTGTGTGCATGCGTGTGTATAGATATATCTATATATATATATATATATATATATATATATATATGTGTGTGTGTGTGTGTGTATATACCCAAACACATACACACACACATGTATGTATGTATGTGTGGGTGTATATATATATATATATATATATATATATATATATATTCCTGATTTACATTCTTACATTCAGTTCAACAACTGACACAGATGTCAACATCCTAACGGTAAACCACTCTACATCAAAAAGGGAAATGATAGATTCTTATATGCATGCACAGAGGTTATTTCTCAGCACATGCAAATATTCCTTAAAAAAAAAAATAAAAATAAAAGAGCAGCCCCCACACCCCTGCTAATTATATATACATACTGTGAGATAGGTCACACAATCCAATGGGAAAGGGAACATTCTCCAAACCAGGAATTGTCGATCTTGCTCACCTGTCGACTACCTGCATAGCCGACCAAATGTTGTTGATTAAATACATGTTGACCAAACCAATGGAGTCCATCTCTCTCTCTCCTTCTAAACACACTCACATACACACACACACACACACACACACACACACACACACACACACACACACAATTATATAATAAATGGTCGACATGTTAAATGATTAGTACAAAAAACATTAACCAGAACATATCCATAGTTCATTATATCACTCCCTGCTCCACCTTACTAATGGGCGCTAACCTTAACAGTGTGCTTTATGTTAAAAAGTAGCACTACTACACAACACAGCTCAGACACTCACCTCATACACACACATTAAATCTATTCCCCTTACCTGACACTAACCCTAAATCACACACACTGACACACACACAGTAAATTTATCCCATTAACTAATACTTTTCCCCAACCATAAAACACACAGATCCACACACAAACTCCCAGTCCTGTCACAAAGCCATTTACCTTTGTGAACCAGGTCTTCAGTCTATCATTCACTCAAATCCCCTTTCACACAAAAACACACTGCAGTCCACTTAGTCACACACAAAAGTCAACAATCTAAACTGTAATCATATATGATATAAAATCATTTGCTGATTGCATGGTGATCCCTTGAAGTAAGAGCTGACTGTGGGCATATGGTTGGTAAAACAAGTACATAAAGGCAAAGTGGAAACTGAATGCTAACATTCCAAAGCTGGTTTCAGTACTCACCTCATTTTGACACAGGGTGAGTATGCTGTTGTGGACATCAGCTGCAGTGCCCACTGGAACCATGCCATCCATCTGCAGATAATCTGGTGGCTATGGTGTATGCATGTGAAAAGGTATTATGATATTTTTTTCTGTTAGTGTACACGGGTGCAATATAATAGGAACTTGGTGCATATAGACAATTGTGATCATTGCACAGCATATTTACTGGCAATGGTGTAGAAGAAATCAACTGTGAAAATGTGTTCTGCTCTATGTGCAAATGTGTTCAATACACACTTGTCAAGGCAGATCTCTGTGGCTGAAATTCTAGTACATGAAAGGATTCTGGGGCAGCTAGTATCATCACTTGGTATGGATTTTAGTACTAATCTTTCTCACCCTTTCTGTTTCTCAGTTACGTGGCATTAGCCATATGTAGCCCCCTGCTGTACTAGCCATCCATCTACACTCAGTGAGCTAAATTATGGAAAATGAGCCATGACCAAACACCCGTATTCCAGATATGCACGTTCTCATGTGTCAATACATAAACACAAACACACACATACGTGGACAGATACAGGTAAGCAAACATGCAGTAACTAATAAACCCTAACTATTGTTCTTAGTTTGCAAGGACATAACACAGTTAAGGCTGTTCAGATATGATATAGTCCCGCTCAAGTTATCTCTGGTACATTTTCTTTGTATTTCCTACAAAAAAATGTTAAATACTTCACATTAGTGTCACTCTTAACATGTGATGTGCATTTGGCAGAAGACTTTTGCAAAGTCTCGTATTAATATTCAGTGACAAGAGCAGGTCATTAATAATTCGACTTTAACATTACTGTCCTCAGAGGAATCAGCAAATGATACTGCCTTACGGCAAAGTCCACCCCTCTGCCTAACTATATAGGAAATTACTCACCCTATGATCCTGGGCCACCCATTCCAGGAGTGAAGCTGATGTTACCGTACTATCTCAATGCCCAATCCTCATTAATAAATGTATTTAATTATAAAATGTTCAGCTATTCTACCAATAAAACAATCAAAAAGCTTTTGGTACCAAATTATCTGTTTTAAAAAAATCACATTTGTGTATGTATATATATATATATATATATATATATATATATATATATATATATATATATATATATATTTGTTGGGAATGCCAGGTCATTATTTTCTTCTTTTATATTATTTAAACCTTCACTTCATGCTTATTGTAGTTTGCTTAAACCATTAGATGGCTATTTGCTGTCAAATACTCCAATGCTAGTTTATAAATGAGATCACCAAAGGCTCCATAAATTATACTTTTTTCCCAGCAACCTACAGTATTATTAGAATGACATTGTAGCTTTTCCATTTCCACAAAGCAAATGATGCTGTTTTCAGGGGCAAAATGTATGGATTAAATGGAAGCATTGGAGACAAAAATAAATGCTTTTTTTCATTTAGAGTCTGTCAATTTCATAAAAGAATGAGATGAAACTTTGCTTGCTTAAACATCTATGCTAGAAGATATTAGAGACTAACCAGAAGACGGGTGCTGTGGTGGCGGTATTACAATTACTGCACCAGACGGTGATGGCAAAGTGAGAACTTAACAACAGAACAAACCATCCTAGTACTCAATCATTTGAGTGATTACTAATGTCTGACAGACTGACTTTTCACCAGAAAGACAAAATTGCTAGTGTACTGGGGATTTTCCCATTTCCCATGTTAATGCCTCCTCAGAGTTGGTATGCGAAAATAGTGAATAGTGGGTGTGCAGCTACTCACATCATAGAGGTCAGGAGGCACAATATGTTTTGTGCTTTTTTCCCTACGGAATGCTGTTCATTTTCAGGCAGTTTTGGCCATGTGAAATCACACTTGAGCAAGGTGACCATAACTGAATCAAAGGTTCATTTTCAGGCACAGCCTAAATGCAGAATCTATAGGTGGTATGTGAGCATAAATGTCTTTTTCAAAACCAGGTGTATGGTCTGCCTCAGGTACTGAGGTGATTTTTTTTTTAATATTTTCAGGGAAGTGTTTTGTATTCTTAAGACATATAGTAAGCATAATATTAGAATTTGTTGGCCTTACCATAATTTATACTTAAGACATTTAAATCACCATTAGTTTAATTATGTAGGATCAGGTCCTGTTTGCTCATGATGCTGTTTTTCAAGTGTCTGATTATAACTTAGTATTCTGTTTATTTGCTTATCTTATTTTTCTAGCTGTAGGGTAACTGTTGGCGACCCCATTTGATAGTTACTTTATGGAGCTGAAAGATATGTCTCATCACAGGGCCATTTTTAGATATGTTCAAAAAGGGCACATACCCACAGTGCAGATGAGGCAGTTGTCCAGAAGGCATGCCGCAAGCTTTTAGAAGGCAGGGACAAGACATGCAATATTTCTAGAATAAAAGGTGTACTGTACTAATTGGATCGCTTTTCTAAATTCCCGTAACACTTCCATACTCTGAGAAGCAGTTTTAATCTCGTAGTTGTAATGGCTTCCCTGTTGTAATACATTAGGTGGCATGTTACTCCAAAGAGTAGCTCACTAACAAAAGAGACTTGAAATGATGATATAATAATGTTTTTACTAGAGGAAATGCCCCAGCAAGTAGAATGTTGTCTGTGTGACTAAAAGAATGAGCAAAACTCCACAACAAGTGTCTTTATGAATGAGGAAATAAGATTGTGGGGAGCCATCAAAATAGCATTATTGTAGTAAAGGTACAAAAGGACTCAGTTTTATGTAATCTTAAGATAGGAAAACTTGGACAGCAAAGTAGCTACATAACTTGAGGTCACACAAAAATGTTTCACTCTTGCAAGAATTTAAATGTAATTTGATAACCAAGGCATAGTCAGGCTTTCAAAATACACTAAATAATGTGCTTCAGTACAAATGCAAGAAAACAGTGTTAGGGAATACAAATAAGAACATTACAAGAAAAAACAGTCTATCCCTGAAATTTAAATGACATTGGAGACTATTTTTTCTCCCAAACTGGGAAACTAAATTAATAAAAGAAATCATTCCAACACATCACAACTGATATGAAACTATTACAACACTACTGCAACCAGTGGCGGCTGGTGACTTCAAATCAAAGGGGGGCTGCAGGAGACAGCTGAATGGGTGGGATCAAGGGGAAGGGGTGTGGTCAACCAGAAAGGGGAGGGGCTATGCTCAAAACTACAAAAACTAACTTTAATTAAATACGCTGCCCTGGGTGGCAAACCATCATTATGAGAGTCCAATCAAGACAAAAATAAGTGTAGAAGAATAAAAATATTTCAATGCATTGGCTGCATGACAGCTTACTTAATATTTAGATGGAAACAAAAGGTTGTGAGGCATGAACAAATAAATTACTTTTTAAATACATTACTGGAATGCCAGTCAAAATCAAGTACAAGCAAAACCAGAAGCACTCAACTCAAACCACTTTTCCTTGCACTGCAGTTCTAATTATAATTTATATTCAGCTTTATTAAAGTGCCAAGTAACATGCTGAAAGTAGAAATCTCTGTGATGCCCCCACTTGTTAATATGTTTCTTTTCCAAAAAAGACCTGCTGCCTGACAACTTTCTACTTGTTTCATGGGGAAAACATGTAAGTAAAAAATGAAAAGCAAACAAGAAACAAGCTCAAGATACATTGCTTAAAGGATTACTGTACAGGTTATGGACCACACATGATTGGCATTCAGTTTAGTTTACGGGTAAAGTCTGTAGAGATGACTGGAAGTCTCCAACAAGTGTAATGAGCTTTTTAAAATAATGGAATCCTGTCCTTTAATACCCAAGGCTTATACATTATCTAGTCAAGTATTCTCTGCATGGCAACAACAGAAAGGTTTCAATGTTGGCAATTCTTTAACAGTATGCTTATTAAAGCTTACTTGCATCTTACAATCTCAGACAAGCTTACATTATGGTCATTAAAGCATTGCTACTTAAACACAGAGCAACAGGCACTTTGAGTAATAAGCATAAATCAACAGTACAAAAATATGACAGAAACCAGACCTTTCTGCAAAATCAAGGACAGATGAAAAGCCACTGTAGTACTTGTGTCTACCTTGGATGGGTGGGGGGGGGGGAGACACACTGCACATTTACACTGCATAACTACTCCTTGCCTTGCTTGGACACATCCAGAGTCAGTACATGGTGGAGTGGGGTGCAACAAGTATGTCACAATTTGAAATGTCTCTGGCTGACTGTGATGGCCCTGACACGTGTCATACCTCTCAACCTCAGAGCAAGAAATCTGGACAAAGCCATACACAGAAGTGGAACAAATGCCCACAAATAAGGACAATTTTTAAATGTTGCTCTAATAAACTTAGAAAGATAATAGAATAGGTCTTGCATTAGTATGACTTTTCTGAAGGGTATAAAATCTGAAACTCAAACATCTGTCATTATTTTCTAACTTCAGTCTTTAGTGATTTGTCACTAATTTGCCAAAAAACACAATTTTATGAAAAATGGACCAAATGTGATGCAAAAATATAAAATAGCCACACAATACAGCTGGGAACCTGTCAAAGAAGGGACACTTTAATATTAGTACTGCTAACTTGAGCAGCTGACAAAATAAAAGAATCTACATGCATTTCAAGTAATCTATAACTTTGATTATTACAGTTATTTCTTAATTGTAAACCCTCCATGTTTTCTTCCAAAATTGCTATTTTGCCGAGGGATTATTAGGGGGAAAAGAAACATTTTAAGCCAAAATCGGAGACAGTTGAGAGGTTGGCTATGCCTAATTCTATAAAGCAATTTATTTACATATACCTCTCAACCTGTTAATGCAGTAAATCTGAACAAGGCCAAATGTACTGGGGCAACATATAAACAGTACTAAAAATTGCTTTTGTATAAATTGAGACAGTTGATAGAATAACAGTTCTTACTTTTGCATGCATTTTTCTGAAGGTTATGAAGTCTGAAACTCAGTGTATCATTATTTAGTGACTTAATTTCTAAATGATTTGCCAGAAAACTACAAATTTTATGAAGAACAAACCAAAAATAAGAAGCAAAAATCTATTAATTCTTTGAAAATCTGGACAGTTGGGAGGTATAGTTCAGCTGGGCCTGTCTGAGTTTGCTGCCCTTCCCCCCTGACAAAATCACGGTTGAATGGAGCCTCTGCAGCCATTCCAATGAACCATTACTTGGCTATTTCACTCCATTTACCATAAACACTAATGTGCATACTGCTTTACTTGTATGATGAGTTGGACTTCATTTGAAAGTTTTATTTTGTATTTTACAGCACAAACACTAAGTCATCTACTAAACAAAGCAATGCAGTCTCACAATGAAAACTTAGCATTAAAACTTCTCTGCCCTTGAAACTCACATTCATTGAAACAGCATTGAAACCCACATTCAAAGAAAATACATTTTACCAGTGGCAGATAAAGATTAATTTTGGGCTGTTTTCAAATCATAGGCCCCTTGCATATGAAACATACATGTGCTCTTTGATACACCTTCCTCATTGTACTAAATTATATTCCTTGTACAATATATTACAGTTGTTAGAGGGCGTTTTAAATTTGTTTTGAACATTTTTCCAGTAAGCAATGAAACAAAATGCATGCACCCATAATGACAAAACTGCCCAGTTCAGAACATTTATCATAAAAGTCTACTCAGACTTCCGCAGTCCACCATTATCAGTAAATATGCACAATTCTACAGTCCACCATTATCAGTAAATATGCACAATTCTACAGTCCACCATTATCAGTAAATATGCACAATTCTACAGTCCACCATTATCAGTAAATATGCACAATTCTACAGTCCATTATCAGTAAATATGCACAATTCTACAGTCCATTATCAGTAAATATGCACTATCTCTGAAGAAGTAAAAGTCATCTAAATAATTCCACATTAAAGAAATCTGTAACTAATGAAGAGGTTGCTGCTAGCAAACACCTTTATATTTCATGGTTTCATTGAACAATAAAGTGCCTGTTGCCCCTCAGGAATAAATTGCCTATATTACATTAAAAAAATGATAAGCTAGTAATATTGCAAGAGGAAATGGATGGCAAACTGATAACGGACTCATAGTTAGTATTTTCACCAAGGAGAACATTCTCAATATGGCAGCATCCACCCCTTGTGGGAGTAGAACCCACAGCCTTCTGCATCAAAGTCAAGTACGCAACTTGTTGTGCTATTAACAAGGTAAACCGACTTCACTTAAGCAGCACTAAACTTCTGTTCCCCTGCAGCTCTCAGCTCCTTGTAAAATCTACTCAATACTCAACTTTGCAGCACAAGAAAACTGGAAAAAGCCAAAATGTATTGGGGGGGGGGGGTCAAAAGCCCAAAAACCAGGGACACCAACATTGCTTGTATAATCTTGGAAAGTTACTAGAACCATACATTTTACTGCCAAGCTCCCTGTGCAAAACAGAGCAACATACCACTACGCCAAATCAGCTGCTTTGTAAAAGAGGAAGACTGAAACTTAAATGGCTATCATTTAGTGAATTCAGTTCTCACCATAGCTGTCAACCTCTTAGTACAAAACACCTGGACAAACCCAGTAATGAGGGAATACAGCCCTCAAACATTCACTGAATTCAGTTCTTTCCATAGCTGTCAACCTTAGCACAAAAAACCTGGACGAAGCCAATAATGAGGGAATACAGTCCCAAAAATAGGGACAAATTTCAAATATTCATCTTATAAACTTAGAAAATTGCTAGAATAAAAGGTTGTGTTACTATGTATTTTCTGAAGAACATGAAGTCTGAAATTCAAATACCTGTCAATTTTACTTCTGACAGAATAAAAACAATTTTCAGCAGAGACCCAGGGAGAAATACTGCAGACACGTCTTTGTAAAATGACAGGGCACCAGAGCAAATCCACACAAACACAGGGAGGAGATGCATACTCAGAAGGCACCCCAGCCAAGAATCAAACCAGAAAACCTATAGCTGTGAGGCAACAATACTACCACTGCACCATCAAATATGCAAGGACTTAAACATTCAGATTCCTGAAGTCTGAAATTCAAATGCCTGTCAATTTTATTTAACATTTGTTAATCAGGACAGTCTGACTTGGAACAAAAAAAAAAATCAGAGGCCCAGGAAGAAATAATGCAGACATGTCTTTGTAACATGGGAGGACACAAAAGCAAACCCACACAAACACAGGGAGAAGATAAAGACCCCACAAAGAAGGCACCCCAGCCAAGAAGCAAACGTGAGAACCTGCAGCTGTGAGGCAACAATGTTACAACTGCCCCATCAAATATCAAGCATTGCAACATTTACAAACCACAGATATTATGAGGAACAGATCAGATCAAACATGAGGCAAAAATCTGCAGCTTATTTTTCACAAATGGTGGTGGGTAGGGAATTAAGGTCTTTAACACCTGCATACAAGGTACAGGGTTCAAGCCTGAGGTATTCCCTCACACACACACACACAAACACCTGTAGTAGCAAACCTTATAAACTAAATATACTGCACTTGGTGCCAAACAGTTGTCATAAGAGTCCAATCAAGACAAAATGAAGTGTAGAAGAATAAAAATATTTCAATGCATTGGCTGCATGACAGCTTAATATCTAGATGGAAACAAAAAAGGTTGTGAGGCATGAAAAAATAAATTACTTTTTTTTAAATACATTAATGGAATGCCAGTCAAAATCAAGTATAAGAAAAACAAGCAGCACTCAACTCAAACCACTTCTTGCACTGCAGTTCTAATTATAATTTATATTCAGCTTTATTAAAGTAACAAGTAACATGCTGAAAGTAGAAATCTCTGATGCCCCAACTTGTAAAAATGTTTCTTATCCAAAAAAAGACCTGCTGCCTGTTTCATGGGGAAAACATGATCAAAGTAAAAAATGAAAAGCAAACAAGAAATAAGCTCAAGATACATTGCTTAAAAGGATTACTGTACAGGTTATAGACCACGCGATTGGCATTCCGTTTATGGTTAAAGCCTGCAGAGATGACTGTCTGCAAGTCTCCAAGTGTAATGAGACTCTTAAAATAATGTAATTCTGTCCTTTATTACAAATACTGGCATATGCATTTCAATACCCAAGGCTTGTACATTATCTAGTTAAGTATTCTCTACATGGCAACAGAAAGGCTTTCATTGTTGGCAATTCTTTAACAGTATGCTTATTAAAGCTTACTTGCATCTTGCAATCTCAGCCAAGCTTACCTGATGGTCATTAAAGTATAGCTACTTAAACACAGAGCAACAGGCACTTTGAGTAATAAGCATAAATCAACAGTACAAAAAATATGACAGAAACCAGACCATTCTGCAAAAATCAAGGACAGATGAAAAGCCACTCTAGTACTTGTGTCTACCTTGGATGGGTGGGATTCTCTGCACATTTACACTGCATAACTACTCCTTGCCTTGCTTGACACATCCAGAGTCACTACATGGGCGAGTGGGGTGTAACAAGTATGTCACAGTTTGAAATGTCTCTGGCTGACTTGTGTTGGCCCTGACACATTTGTCATACCTCTCAACCTCAGAGCAAGAAATCTGGACAAAGCCATACAAAGAAATGGGACAAAGGCCCAAAAATAAGGACAATTTTTAAAATATCGCTCTTATAACCTTAGAAAGCTAATAGAGGTCTTGCATTAGTATGAATTTTCTGAATGGTATGAAATCTGAAACTCAAATGTCTGTCATTATTTTCTAACTTCAGTCTTTAATTATTTGTCACTAATTTGCCAAAAACACAATTTTATGAAAAATGGACCAAAAATGTGATGTAAAAATATAAAATAGCAACACAATACAGCTGGGAACCTGTCAAAGAAGGGACACTTTAATATTAGTACTGCTAACTTGAGCAGCTGACAAAATAAAATAATCTACATGCATTTCTGAAATAAAAGTAATCTGATTATTACAGTTATTTCTTAATTATAAACCCTCCATGTTTTCTTCCAAAATTGCTATTTTGCAGAGGGATCATTAGGGGAAGAGCAACATTTTGAGTCAAAATCAGGGACAGTTCAGAGGTTTGGCTATGACTAATTCTATGAAGCAATTTATTTGCATGTACCTCTCAACCTGTTAATGCAATAAATCTGGACAAGGCCAGATATATTGGGGGAACATATAAACAGTACTAAAAATTGCTCTTGTATAAACTGGGACATAAATCTGGACAAGGCCAAATATATTGGGGGGAACATATAAACAGTACTAAAAAATGCTCTTCTATAAACTGGGACAGTTGATAGAACAGGTCTTACTTTAGCATGGATTTTTCTGAAGGTTATGAAGTCTGAAACTAGGTGTGTCATTATTTAGTGACTTAATTCCTAAATGATTTGCTAGAAAACCACAAATTTTTATGAGGAACAAATAAAAAATAAGAAGCAAAAAATCTATTCATTCTTTGGAAATCTGGACAGTTGGGAGGTATGGTTCAGGTGGGGCTGTCTAGGTTGGCTGCCCTTCCCCCTCACAAAACCCTGGTCGAATGGAGCCTCCCTGCAGCCATTCCAATGATCCATTACTTTGCTATTTCACTCCATTTACCATAAACACTAATGTGCATACTGATTTACTTCTATGATGATTTGAACTTCATTTGAAAGTTTTATTTTTGCATTTTACAGCACAAACACTAAGACATCTGCTAAACAAACTTGGCATTAAACCTTCTCTGCCCTTGAAACTCACATTCACTGAAACAACATTAAAATCCACATTCAAAGAAAATACATTTTACTCGTGGCAGATAAAAATTAATTCTGGGCTGTTTTCAAATCATAGGCCCCTTGCATATGAAACACATGTGCTCTTTGATACATCTTCCTATTGCTTTGAACATTTTTCCAGTAAACAATGAAACAAAACTGTCCAATTCAGAACATTTCCGTCATAAAAGTCTACTCAAACTTCTACAGTCCACTGTTATCAGTAAATATGCACAATTCTACAGTCCACCATTATCAGTAAATATGCACAATCTCTGAAGTAGTAAAAAAGTCATCTAAATAATTCCACGTTAAATAAATCTGTAATGAAGAGGTTGGTGCTAGCAATCACCTTTATATTTCATGGTTTCATCGAACAATAAAGTGTCTGATGCCCCTGTGGAATAAATTGCCTAAATTACATTAAAAATAAGCTAGTAATATTGCAATAGGAAATGGATGGCAAACTGATAACAGGCTCATAATTAGTATCTTAACTTTCAGTACGGCAGCATTCACCCCTTATGGGAGTAGAACCAACAACCTTCTGCATCAAAAGCAAGCACACAGCCTGTTGTGCTATTAGCACTAAACTTCACTTCCCCTGCAGCTCTCAGCTCCTTGTAAAATCTACTCAATACTCAACTGCATTTGAACTTCGCAGCACAAGAAGTCTGGAAAAAGCCAAATTTATTGGGGTGGGTCAAAAGGGCAAAAACCAGGAACACATTAAACATTGCTTGTATAATCTTGGAAAGCTGCTAGAATAAAATGCTGTGTTACCACGGTACCACCATACATTTTACTGCCAAAGTCCCTGTGCAAAAAAGAGTCAGAACAACATACCACTATGCCAAATCGCCTGCTTTGTGAAAGAAAAATGCTGTGTTACCACCGTACATTTTACAGACAAGGTCCCTGTGCAAAACAGTCAAGAGCAACATACCACTACGCCAAATCAGCTGTTTTGTGAACGAGAGGAAGACTGAAACTTAAATGGCTATCATTTAATGAATTCAGTTCTCACCATAGCTGTCAACCTCTTAGCACAAAACACCTGGACGAACCCAGTAATGAGGGAATACAGCCCTCAAACATATTCAGTGAATTCAGTTCTTGCCATAGCTGTCAACCTTAGCACAAAAAACCTGGACAAAGCCACTAACAGGGTATTACAGTCCCAAAAATAAGGAAAAATTTCAAATAGTCACCTTATAAACTTAAAAAATTGCTATAATAAAAGGTTGTGTTACTATATATTTATTGCTACAATAAAAAGTTGTTTTACTATGTATTTTCTGAAGACTATGAAGTCTGAAATTCAAATGCCTGTCAATTTTACTTGTGATGGAACAAAAACAATTTTCAGCAGAGGCCCAGGGAGAAATACTGTAGACACGTCTTTGTAAAATGGCAGGACACCAGAGCAAATCCACACAAGCACAGAGATAAGATGCAGACTCCACAAAGAAGGCACCCCAGCCAAGAATCAAACCACAAATCCTATAGCTGTGACTCTGAGGCAACAATACTGCCACTGCACCATCAAACATGTAAGAAATTACACATTCAGAAACCTGAAGTCTGAAATTCAAATGCCTGTCAATTTTATTTAACATTTGTTAATCAGGACAGTCTGACTTGGAACAAAAAAACAATTTTCAGCAGAGGCCCAGGAAGAAATAATGCAGATGTGTCTTTGTAACATGGGAGGACACAAATGCAAACCCACACAAACACAGGAAGAAGATACAGACCCCACAAAGAAGGAACCCCAGCCAAGAATCAAACCTGAGAACCTGCAGCTGTGAGGCAACAATGCTACCAGTGCACCATCAAATAAAAGCAAACCCATACAAACACAGGGAGAATATAACAGACCCGACAAAGAAGGAACCTCAGCCAAGAATCAAACCTGAGAACCTGCAGCTGTGAGGCAACAATGCTACCAGTGCACCATCAAATAAAAGCAAACCCACGCAAACACAGGGAGAAGATAACAGACCCCACAAAGAAGGAACCCCAGCCAAGAATCAAACCTGAGAACCTACAACTGTGAGGCAACAATGCTACTACTTCACCATCAAATATCAAGCATTGCAGCATTTACAAACCACAGATATTATGAGGAACAGATCAGATCAAATATGAGGCAAAAATCTGCAATTTTTTTACAAATGGTGGTGGGTAGGGAACTCAAGTCTTTAACACCTGCATGCAGGGTACACACACACACACACACACACACACACACACACACACACACACACACACACACACACACACACGAAAAAGCACCATACATTCTAAAAGAAAAAGCACCATACATTCTAAAAGAAAAAGCACCATACATTCTAAAAGAAAAAGCACCACACACAAGAAAAAGCACCATACATTCTAAAAGAAAAAGCACCATACATTCTAAAAGAAAAAGCACCACACACAAGAAAAAGCACCATACATTCTAAAAGAAAAAGCACCATACATTCAAACAGTACAAGAAAAAGCACCATACCTTCAAACAGTACAAGAAAAAGCACCATACATTCAAACAAACACACTTACCTGTCCAGTCTCCATAATAACCAACGTACATTCATTAGATCCAAACCCCTTCCCGCGCAATACTCCAAAGACTCGCAAGATTAGATCCAAACCCTTTCCCAACGAGACTGCAGCAATTCCCATTCCCGACTGCTGGTGTTGTAGTCCGGCCACGATGTATTATCCCAGCGTGTCTGTGCACTTTAAAGTGCACAGACGTCTCCTCGCATTTCCCTATCAGGACTTGAGCATGCACATACAGTAGACCAGTAGTCTGGACTACTGCGCATGCGCGAAGTCCGCGAATTTTAAAACTTTTTTTTTCTATTTTTTATTTTTATTTTTAGTTCTTTTTGTTTTGAGGGGGCTGCAGTCCAGCAGTCCAATAGCATGGGCCGGCCCTGACTGCAACCATTTTCCAAGTACAATATTTATCTCCAGGATGAGCATTTTATGGAAATTATGTACCATCCATGGTGCTAGGATGCACTCTATTTCTTGTGTAGAGCATGCACCCAGCACCACTTGGTTGTCTGTGATGTCCCTATAATGCCCACCTTTGTTAGACATTATTGCTTACACACATATACCCAAATACTGGGCCTAATTAGAGCAAGGCCTATAGTGATCCTGTCTGTGGTCTTTGAGCTTAGAAATACATTGAAAGCGCTTACCACTGTTTTGTAAGGATTTATTCTTTGTAACTTTGTTTTGATTCTTTCTTTATTTTTGTAATAAATTTCCCCGCTGTGGTACTGTCAGTGCTCTTTTGTTGCTTTTCACTTTTCACTGACAGTTTTGTGCTTAGAGAGAGGATATTTACTTTTATTTCTACATTAAAACATAGTTGTCCTCTGTAATGCTGCCAACCAAATGTTCCAATCTTTTCAGCAGTTTCAATCATCAAAGCTTTCATTTGGTATATTTGGTCTGAAGCATGGAAGTATTATATAATATTACTATGAAAGGCTGTGGGTGGCCACGATGGTGCAGCGCATTGCCGCCTCACAACAAGAGGTTCTCCAGTTCGATTCTCAGCTGGGGTGCCTTCTGTGCGGAGTCTGTATGTCTTCCCTGTGGTCGTGTGGGTTTCCTCCAGGTGCTCCGGTTTCCTCCCACATCCCAAAGACATGCTGTAGGTGGATTGGAGACTCTAAATTGGCCCTAGGTATGCATGTGTGTACCTTCCGTGTAAGGTTAGGCACCGGGCCGGCAACTCAACACTGTAAAACTCTACTGCCAATCATGAGCAGATGGGTGATCCACTGTGGCGACCCCTAACCGGGAAAAGCCGAAAGAAGACAATGAAAGGCTGTATCACACATTTTAAAGGCATTCAGGTGCACATAAAACTGTCAGCACAGTGATTGAGTTTTGTGATAGGAAACATTTGAGTACCCATTGTTTTTTCATCAGTAAACTATTACTGGAAATATCATTTTTCAAAAACTAGTTCCTACTCCTATATTGCCAACAGTTAAACAAAAAAGTATGATGAACAGCATAATGAATTCATAGTGAAACCATCATGCATTTTATATATGTCAAGCTGTTTGAACAATGCTTAAGGAAAATTTACAATGGCACATTTTACTACCGAGTACATAGTGAAACTGCTTGTTCATAAAATATAATTATACATTTAATATCTGTTTTCCAAATGATTAGTTAAGCAAATGAAATGTCACAAGTTTGGATATAATGCAGTGCTCAAAATATACATATATAAAAAGTACTAATCCTGAAACAAGTGTGTTAATATGTATTTATGAAGCAAAATGTCTGTTTTCCCTCATTTTAAAATAAGTGTTTATTGTAAATTCAGCCCTTTTGTCGTTACCTGGTTTCCCAAGAGGCATCATTATGTATTATACTCCAGGTGCTGGTAAAGTTGTCCAACCTCTCTACTGTAAGGAATGTTTGGAGAGCCTGGAAGAAATTTAAAAATACCAGTTAATAGATTTACTCTGCACAATTCTCATATCTTATCTTTGTAAAAAGTGATTTATATTTGAAAAAGACAAATAAATATACGAATAAAAGTTTTAGATTCAACATTTTTATTGATATTGCATTTGTTCTAGGTATACCTACTGTGAATTATCTCATTGTTTATCTTAATGTATCTTATCCAATAGAGAATTCATATGAATTCTACACACCAAGCAATACTTTCCTAATATGCTTTGGTTATCACTTATCTCACTATATCAATCATTCTGTCTATCTCAAGAAGGGTGTTTTTTTTCAGTATATCCATTGTTTATCTATGTTACTACCTATTACTTCTGACATATCACTTTCACCATTGCTATTCCATAAATAGGCAGACTTTTTAATTTTCTATGCGTCTATTAAGCCCTGTGTCCATGTACTACATCAGAACAGCAGTGGAGGTCGTGCTCCAGTCTGCACTGCAGTAGAGAGCGTGCTCTGTATAATGGGAGCATGTGAATACTAGTTTCTGTCTCCCATAGTTTCTCCTGTATATATACAACTCAGTGCCTGTATTCTCTGTTTTGTCTCTTATTCATTGTACAGATGGCAGTGATGTTTTTGACATTAGTATTTTAACTCAGTTTTGATCAGTGTCATATAGAACCATCTGTTTTTACTTTCATCAATGCATTGTGAATACATTGTTTCAGTATGCGTTGCATTATGTTACTACATGGTAAGTTTCAATTTGATAGCAATCAGTTTTTTCTCCCCTTTCTTACATACTTTATTAGTATTTTTTGGCAAACATTCTTCAGTTATCTAAAATTTGGAAAATCTTTCTTCTGAAAATGTTACTAGTCATCATATCTATTACACATAAGGTAACTGAATGGTTGCAAAGAGTTAGTCTGAAAAAATTCCTAAATCCTGACCTGAGTGATATTGAATAACATTATACAACGACCCCCCCATTAATATTCAAAAAATGTGCACGCTGATTTGGCAGTGTGCACGTTGTAATCAGAGTTATAATAATGGAAAAAGGTCCGGTCGCCCGGACTTTTTCCATTACTATAACTCTTTTTTTTTTTTTTTTTTTTTTACAACAATGGAGAACGCAAGATCTCCGTTGTTTCACACTGTCTCGCTATGTTAAACTCGTTTAACATAGCGAGGCAGTTTGTAAAAAGCAACGGAGATCTTTCTTTCTCCGTTGCTTTTTACAAACTGTTTTGCTATGTTAAATGGGTTTAACATAGCGAGACAGTTTTAAAAAAAGCAATGGCTCCGTTGCTTTTTTAAAGCTATCTCGCTATGTTAAACCCATTTAACATAGCGAAACAGTTTGTAAAAAGCAACGGAGATCTTGCTTTCTCCGTTGCTTTTGCCCACAGCTCTGATGTACTACGTAGGCATACGCATGCACAGTACATCAGAACTGCCGCAGAATACCAGACAGCTGCAGAAGGGCAGCAAGGAGGCATTCTACAATGCCATTATTTAAGAAAATTAATTATTTTTTTTCTTAAATAATGTCATTGTATAATAGCAATAACCCACGCCTGGGTGTGGGTAATGCTGGATTTACCCACGGTTGGCTTTGTTTGGTCACTCGGGCTTCGCCCTCGTGACCAAACCACACCAATCGTGGGTAAATCCAGCATTACCCTCACCCAGGTGTGGGTTATTGCTATATTAGTTCATGCAGTATAGTTCTGTCTGATCCAGCCTGATACAATTCTGAAAATGAATCACAGAAGGAATAAACAAGTCCAATTATGCAACCACTCATTCTGTAAAATATTTAATACAGTACCACATATAAAGCTTACAAGGGTACTAAATGCATAGGCTTCAAAATAATGTATAGGTGCAAGAAAATAACTGGATCTCAAGAAACAGAAATGAATGTTAGATCCAAGTTTAAGTCCCAGAGTATCTTCGCAGGTCTACTCCATTTACTCTGTCTATACAGACATTTATTTCATTACTACTGCACAGTGAGTATCATCTGCTTCTTCTTGTAGACTTTGTTTTCCTCTTAAAATATTTTATCACGTGCCAACTTACCTTTACTGTATGTGTTTTTCTTACAGGACACACTATAAAAATCATATATAACAATGGGAAACTGCTATTCTAATAGCAACCATGCCTTTATTACTCATGTCACATTTACTTACATCATTTGTATAATTTTGGATCACACTTCAAGGACTGTGTTTGACAAATACATTCGGAATACTTCCAAGCTTACAAATCTATCCCTAGGCAAACATATCATTCTATCGAATTTGTCAGTTTTACACAATATGGTATTCCATCCTGAACAGTCATCCAGCATAAACTGCACATCCATCTTTATCTACCACTGAGGATGAACAAAGTATACACTAGCATGTTTCTTCCAAGGTTTTCTTAAATCTTTTCTTTTACAAGCTATCCTAGTCTTCCTTTTATTATTTTTGCCCTGGACATCTATTCTTAAACATTCCTGTTATCTTAAGATTATTGTTATGGGTAGAGAGCAGATATATTTTTCTCCTATATTCTGATCTAACCATGATGACAAAGACCCTGAAAACCTGAACAAGCCAGATTTAGGTCTCACCCACACTTGTCAAATATATTGTGAGCTGAAGTGTTTTTTTAGGTATTCTGCATTCCTTAGCAACCCATATTTTATAGCCTTCCATATAATTAGAACATCTATGTTTTAATCACTTTGATTGTGACTTTTAGGCTTGATACTGGCACATAATGATGTGTTGTATCAAAATCTTTGATCCTTTATAAAAGTATTACAAATAGATATCGTGGCTTTGAGACCCCAAGCATGCATTTGCAGTACTGCTTCTTTAAATGAATGTAACCATTACTGATGGTGGAAATCACTTAAAATTAACCTAACCATCTCTATTAGTAAATCCTATAATTAGGATTTATCTGGTGTCTATTTATGCCTCTTCATGTTTGACCATTTGTCTCTATACTCCCCAGAAGTATAAATTGTAAGCAATGTCAACATAAACAGCTAATTTATGACACCAATTGCAGCCTTTCTGTTGAGTGTACCTTCAATAATTGTCAAAGCTCTCCGGAGGAATTTAACAGGATAACATCACTAGTGTGAAACAAATACAAAAGAACACACACAGAGCAATCAACAAGCATTTCACTTCTTCATTTTAAAGTAAATTTAACAAAATGACTTTTGATTTGTGTATTTTACTATAAACATTAAAGTGACTCTTGCTTACTGCCTACCATTTAAAGCTGAGAAAAATAAACTGATTAAGTTTTTCAGTTTCTCACTCTCACAAAGCAATTTCACTTTTCACATTTCACATAAAAATACCGAACCAAGCTCTTCATTCTGGTTTATTATACCTTTATTTTACAAGATACTATGAAGACACATGATAACGTGTCCAAAAACTGGAAAATCTGGATACAGAAGTTTAAGATGCATCACACTATGAGCAAAATTCCAGAAAAATCAGAAAATGTCAAATATGCAGTGTTCTTACATACCACAGGTAGAAAAACAAAATGTAAGAAAAAGACAAGCTAGCAATACTAAGATACATATTCTGAACCAATGGAAAACCTTCCATATACAAAACATTATTTTTACTGGAATTGAAGGACACCAGGAAATTTCTGATATTTATTGAACAGAGCATGAAAAACCAGAGTGACAGACTAAGAGTTTGGTGATGTACACAATTAAATGTGAGAGAATAGATTGCGGTATAATAAATTATCAAGTTAGTAGCATACTTCTGAGAGTGTCATATTTAACATAAAGCCCTCAGTGTGTGCAGACCTATTGAAATTATGAATATTCAGTGGAAGAGCTAGATATTTATCATTTCTTCTTCTTTCGGCTTTTTCCCGGTTAGGGGTTGCCACAGCAGAACTCCGGTCCGCTAATGATTGGCAGTAGACTTTTTACAGGTGCCGAGGTGCCAGCTCAAAGCCCAACCTTCAATGAAGGCACGCCCATTCTATGCATGTCTTTCGAATGCCACTCGACCGTAGGGAGGACATGCCGAAAATCGAACAGGAGAACCCCTTGCTGTGAGGCAACAACGCTAATGCTGCACCACTGCGGCACTGTCATTTAAACATGGAAAATGAGGGGAAATTACTACAAAAGTCTGTTAATGAAATAAAAGGACACCATAAATCAATCTAAAATGGAACAAATATATATAAGCAGTTAGAAAGAAGGCTGTGTGCATGTGATACATTTGCAAAGTACAAAAAAGAAAATGGGAACATTGTAACCAAATCTGTAGGTTGTGTGAAGGTCAGAATCATTTTGCAATGGTATACCCTTGAAAAAAATAAAGTTAATTTTCAAGATGTATATTTTATTGATTCTAATGGTCAAAGAAATGCTGAAATATTGCTGATACAGTAAAAATGCAACATCAGCAAGCAATGAGAGCAAGCACTGATCAGAAATGCAAGTTATTCAAGGTAAAAGCAACATCTTTCAGCTTGATACTGGTATGTTTTGCATGTAAATCTGCATGTACTCTGCTGACTTGTTCTGGTTATAAACTGGAGCAACTGGGTCAGATTTTCATTACAACTGAATATGAGTATAGAAAGCATAATTTTATGCAAAAAACAAAATCTCTGGAAAGCATAGATAACCAATAAAATATAATGCATAAAATGGTTTCAGAAGAAATTAATCTGATTAAGAGAATTAACAATATATAGGAAAAAGCAGCTCATGTGGTCATGAGGAAAAATCAGAAATGATTGCATAAAAGCCTTCATGGATGATTCCAGTGTATACAGTACATACATTTTTAATATTTATGTCACTGCAGGCAAAAATGTTATAACAATGAATACTCAAAGGGCATCACAACTCATTTTAAAGCAAATCATGTCAATGTGTGCAACAGCAGCAGCTTCATGGACAATAAGAAAAGGTCATATTTTTATTATCAGATAAGTGAAATGTACCAGTATCTTATCTTATGATGAGTGGAAGGCAGAAATTCTTTAAAATATTTCTTAGCTTAATGGAACAGAAATAATGTTCTCAATTTACTAACAAATTAGCAAAAACAAAAGATACACTATACAGACAAGAGAATTGAGCAAATATTTAAATATCAACAAATAGAAAATGCTAAGAAAACAGAAAACTATATTCCCTGCAAGATGGGGTCATCATAGAAGCAGTATGTCATATATCCTACCATGCTGAAGGTATACATTCACAAATATATTGAAGAAATAGAAGACAAGTCCATAAAGATGCCTAATCAGTTAAGCATGATATAACCAGATATTGCAGAACAAAGGGAATTTTTTACCACAAACCATTTTGAGAGTTTTCCACCCTTTCAAACAGAAAATAACCTGGACTGTCATTTTAAAATGAAGCATTCAAGCGAGTATTGTCCAAAGGTATCTGATTTAAAAGCCTCATATATTTTTGACTGCTCAGGTTTGCAGTATTCTGAATATGGTGGACTTATTAAAAATGTTCTGACATATACTTACTGTGTTTAAAGAAGAAACCTTGAGCCTAGTCTGTTGAACAACAAATAGTAACAAGATATAAAGTGTCACTGAGATACTATTTGAATTTTAATAAGCCTGACATGCTAGCATAGTTTCATTTAGGACTTTGGATTGTAATGCAGTTGAAGGACAGGTTACAGGTTTTGCAAGATGCAGCTGTGACCAAAGAGGATGTCAGTGGACAAACGTCATGTACTAGAGATTGTCACAGATTTGCTTTTTAAAAAAAAAAAAAGATGGGGTGGGGGTATATTGTATGTGTATCACATGGTATCATCTCATTTTCTAAATAACTGCAACTGTTGTTGGGAAAGCATATAATTTGATCTTAACCTAACAGACACACAACTTAAATTAGCACCTAGGATGAAATGCATCTGATGTCTATAGTGGTTTATTTCTATTCCTGACTACATGTATATATTACACAAGTCCTTGAGCTGTTGACTGACAAGCCTGTAACTAACTGACTTGATTCATAGTAAATAAAATACCTCACCACTGCCCTCTGACTAACACTGGCTCTGACTAAACAAAATACTGGTAGTGTGAGCCCACCTGCACCTCCCAGCATGGGGTGGTTCTGCCCTTACAACCCTGTTTTCTGGGGTCTATTTCCCAGGGAAAAAAATCACTGATCCGTGTAAAAAAAAAAATTCAAATACAGAAGTGGGAGGCTGTGCACCCCACACACCCCTACTTAAATATACCAACTCCGAGACTGCACCACAGTGGAGGAAATGGCAAAGTCCTGAAAAAGGCCCAGCGATTTTTTCCATAGGAAAAATCACTGTTCCGTGCTTTCAATATTTTGCCATTTTGCGTAATGACGTTTGACTAAACAGCATTCGCAATTCAGTCCATTCTCTAATATAATAGGGACCCATTTTTTGTATATACTATCTTTGAGATCATACCACCTTAGAGGAGAAATACATTTAAATTTGAGTAAATGTGACCTCCAAGATATTATATTTAGAGATAAGGGTGTGGGGCTGACCCTCATATTACATGGTATATGGAGTTAACATGCACATTACAACATTATTTACTGTAATGTGTCATGACATACTGGATAGGAATATCATAACCTCTGGTAGATCATTGGTGGAACACGGTCTACATAAATCAATACAGTTTTACATTGCATGACATAGAATCTCACAGTGTAGACTCCATCCATCCAGTACTGTCAAGTTACATCCAGCTCCTTTAGCAACCCTTTGAACAGCCACCAAAATCAACAGTGTTTAATGGCTCAGAAGTGAATGGAAGTAAATTGCCAGGCCTTTTGTCTGCATCATGCATGTACACACACACACACACACACACACACAGAGGGATAATTTGGTATTACAAATCCACCTACCTCATGTTGGACATGTGAAAGGAAATTGATGTACCCAAAGAAATCCCACCTAAGCATGAGGTGAACATGCACAGCCTACACAGTAGCACAGTCCAGAATTAAACTGGAGAATCTTTTGTTGTGTGGTGACAGTGATACTCACTGCAAAATTGCACTAACCTTAGGCATAACAGGTAGTTACTAACAATAAACAAAATCAGAAAAAGAAATGCATGCTAGAAACAGGCATAAGAAATCTGGACAAAACTTAAAATAATGGGGGTGGGCAAAGGCCCAAAAATAAGGACAGATTTTAAACATTGTTCTTTTAAACTTAGAAAGTTGCTAGACTAGCAGGATGAGGATTTTTATCAGCATGCATTTTCTGAAGGATATGAAGTCTGAATCTCAAATGTGTGTCATTGTTTAGCAACTTTAATCCTCAATAATTTTCCAGAAAACCACAGATTTTATGAGGAACAGACCATAAATATTATGTAAAAATCTGGACATTCTGCAAAATATGGGCAGTTATGAGGTATGGGTAAGAAAATAAAAAGCATCAAACCCGTGTCTTTAGGCTCTAGTTAGTGCCCATCTTATTGCATGGGCACTCTGGCCAGTTTGCCCGGGAGCCTGATGAACATAGGGCCCCCTGCTAATCTATGTATGTTGTGATTTGCCGTCAATAAATAAATACTACAGTATACTAAATCAAATATTTGAATTATGAAAATTATAAATATTAGAAAGCATTACAGTAGAGTGTTGATCATCCGAAATGTAAGTTATCTTCCTAAAATGTGAGTTATCCAAATGCAGCAGCAGTCTTCCTAAATGTTGCATGTATCAGTATGTTCATCACCTGTTCTTCCTACCATATGGAATTTAGCATTCCATTCATTGATGCCTTGCTACTTACACAATTCCACTTAAACAAGGAAGTGTCATCTGGATTTTGTGTGTGTGTGTGTGTGTGTGTGTGTGTGTGTGTGTGTGTGTGTGTGTGTGTGTAAAATGCCCCATTTTCCTTTTTAATCCTGTGAGTGGCTGTGTAGGTAGGGGCCCTAGTGCACTGCTTTGCCTGGCGGCCAATAATGCTGTTAAGATGGCGCTGACTCAAGATGTCATTATAAGCAACATATGTGGGTGATGATTTTAGCACATGTACAGACATAAGGAGGTGATAAGCAGAAAGTAAAATGAAAAGAAAGTAGAAGATAGCCCAGGCAAAAAGGTAGAACCCTGAAATGCAGAAATGTAAAAAAGCAGGGGCATAGGGTGAAGAGATGGGAAGGGAGTGATATACTAGCTATGTTGGCTGTGTGGTAGAATTGTGGGTTTAGTGACTTGTTGACACAAATGAAGTTTAGATTGTGTTGGAGATAGAAAAACTCAGAGAAGGAGTTGTGAGAAAGCAGAATGTTCTGTGCCAAGGGCATAGCTCAAAAAGATCTTAGGACTAACCACTTTTCCAGTTAACAAATACATGTACATACATACATACATACATATTCAGGATGATGGCAAGTCACTATACAAGGGAAGATGTCATGTAAAAGGGAGCCAAGGGAGTAGACAGAGAAGGGAAAATATATAAATCAAGAGAGAGGCTGGGAGGATATGCAAATGGAGATAAGGGAAGAGGGGACAGTAGATGACAGCATTGGGAGAGTGAGTGAGGAAAGAAGACGGCAAGAGGAAAGGAAAAGAAAAATGATAGGGGTGAGAATGGTAGCAGGCAGAAATAGAAAGGTACAGAAAGGATAAGCAGCTTGAGCAATTATATGGAAGTCAGTTAGGCAGGAACAGTAATGACAGGGGATTAGAATAAATATAAAACAGGCAAAAGGAAGAGGAGAATAAGGTAAATAGGAGGAGTCAGAAGGTACTGATAATGAAAGGAATGTGATCCTGGATAAAGGAAGTATGACAAGGGAGAAAGGCTGAAGTCACAAGGCAAGATAAGTAGTCAGGGTGAAGGACAGAGGATCATGCTAGCTGACAAAGAAGTGAATAATAGTGAGAACTAGAATAAAATACAGTAGGGAGTCAAAATGCATTTGGTGGAGAATTCAGGTAGGGTTAAGGCGTAAAATAATACTCAAAGGAGTGGAGCCATATGAGTATAGGGAATAATATGAGAAATCTGAAAGGAAACTGCAATGGAAGGAAGGGCAATAAAGCAAAAATGGAGAGATGTCAGATAGTTTAAATAAGGAAGGGAAAGAACATTTGTTTTTAGAAAATCTGATGAGAAAAGTAAGGAAATAAACAGATATAAACAAAATAATAAAAGGCACTGTAGCAGAATGGTTAGCAGTGCTGTCTCACAGATCTTAGTTTTCCACTTTCATTCTCTGCTGAAATACTGTTTGTATAGAATATGAAGGAACTTTCTAGGTAAGCATATGCTTTTTATGGTGCTATGATTTCAACCCACATTCCAAAGACACTTGGTAGATGAAATGGGAATCCCCTAAATTAACCCTAGGTGGGTCTGAGTGCTTGTATACATTTCCAATGACCGAATGGTATATAACCCAGGATTAGTACATCAGCCTTATGCACACATAGGTTCATAGGTTGGTACTAGGCTATTGGCCCTAGGGCTTATACAAGCCTAGCCATAACAATTCCCTGGCTATTTCTTCCAACACTATTTACTTCCCTGGACCCATCTAGCAGGGTGACTGACGTGATCCATGGGATGAATTTCCTTTCTCCCATCCAATCGTCAAGGCTCCTTTTGAAGAGGGCCAAAGAGGCACTCTGCTTGACATGCATGGGCAGTCTATTCCAGAGTTTGGGGAGTCTCTGGGTCAGGAACCTATCCCTCCAGCATGTTTTGTTTATTGTGAACACAAGGTTTAGATTCCTGGAGCATGTGGCTCTGAGGGATTGGGGGATTGGGATTTCTTTAAGTGTAGCATGTCCAACAGCTCTGGGTTTGACATGGCCTTGTATGTTAAGCAGAGATCGCCTGTGAGTAGACAATATGCGACAAGAGTATAGCTGGAGTTTTTTAAGGTGGTCAGCATAGGGCATCTGCTTTAGTCCTGTGATTCTTTTAGTGAGGTATTTCTGCAGCCTTTCCAGTTGTTGCAGGTGTCTTGAGAGGTACACTCCAAATGGGGCATTGTATTCTATAATGGATCTAATGAGGGATGAGTACAGTGGGACAATGACCTCTTTTTTTCTGGATGAAAAGCCCTTAGTGATGAGCTGTGCCACATAGAAGGATTTCCTGACTGTTGTGGCAATGTGGTTATCAAAGGTGAGACCACTGTCCACCTGTGTCTCTAAGCCTCTTATCACAATTTCAGTGTTTAGTGTACTGCCACCTATGTGGTAATTCATGGGTACATGTTTTTTCCCAAAGGGGATAACTATACATTTCTTGGCATTGAGCTTGAGCCCATGGCTCTGGCACCAAGCATCTGTTTCTGTAAGGCCCTTTTGCAGAGTATCCACATCATTTGGAGATTCAATAATGGCTTCCAGTTTGCAGTCATCTGCAAACTTTGTTAGCCAGAGTCCCTTAGTATTGGCCTGTACTTCAGAAAAGTAGATGCCAAACAAGAGTGGTCCCAGGACTGAACCCTGAGGTACTCCACTTATCAGTTGTCTGGAGCTGGATTTGGAGTCAGTTACTTTTACAGTGTGGGTTCTGTCAGTAAGCCAGTTGGCAACCTATTGAGTGATGTAGGGATTAATGCCCAGCTTAGTAAGTTTATCTATGATTCTAGAGTGGGGGATGGTATCAAAGGTGTTGGTGAGGTCCAGATAGGCTGTGTGGACTGCCTTACCCTCGTCCACGGCTCTGGAGACTGATTCAAAGAAGTCAATCAGGTTCAGGAGACAAGATCGGCCTTTCACGAACCCAAACTGGGTGGGGTCCAGTGTTTGAAGGTTGCCAGTGTCTTTGTTTATAAGTTCCATGGTGCCACTCAGTGGGCACAAAGCCTGAGGTGAGGCTATGATTAAACATGACACTTAGGTGAGGTGCCAGTTCATTTTGTAGCTCATGTAGTACACAGCCAGGGATGTCATCTGGTCCCATGGATGCTGTATTCTTAGCTTTGGAGAGTGCTTAAAGTGGCTTAAATCAGGATGGACCCCATTATCAATGAACAAAAATAGTTATCATAGAAAGAATAAATTAATGAAAATAATAAAAGATGAGGCGAAGTACCCGGATGACAGAATTCTCAGGCATTCATAAAGGAGTTCACTGTTTACCAAGGAAAGAAAATTCAGGCTGCCAGCATGTCGCAATATCAGAAAAGCATGGGAGAAATATGGATAAATACAAAAAAAAAATGAAAAAGGATTGAGAATGAACTCATACCACTTTAGATAAAGCACAGAACAGCATGACTTCTCATCAAACATATGCAGAAGGCTGACAAGTGGCCTAAGAGAGGCTCTCACAAACATACAGATATCCACAACATATCATTTATAATAAATAAGATTCCTTATCTTTGAAAATATACCAGTGTTGACACAATACAGGAAGGGGCGAGTTAGCCCATGGAACAACATTAAGCTTATCCTGACCTTTACTGAAAGCAAAATCATGGAAAAGATCCTTAAAGTTGTTGTTGTTGTTGTGTCTTTCGGCTTTTCCTGGTTAGGGGTCGCCACAGCAGAACTCCGGTCCGCTAATTATTGGCAGTGGATTTTTACGTGCCGAGTTAACAGCCCTGACACACAAGCTTCAATGAAGGTACGCCCATTCATGCATGTCTCCACACAGAAGACACTCTAGCTGAGAATCGAGCAGGACAAGGTCTTACTGTGAGGCGACAATGCTACCGCAGCACCACCACCGCAGTACATGGAAAAGATCCTTAAAGTATGGTTGTTTATTTACCTGGAGTACAAGAACCTTCAAGACAACTACCAGCAAAAAAAAAGTCAGCCTCATATGATCATGATACATTAGCCAGATAAAGTTCTAAGACTATTAAGGTATCTGATTCGACCCTTAATAAGCAGCTGCTAAAAAACTGAGAATGTTAAAGTGGGGAATATAATGAGCAAATTAGTAGGGAATTAAACTGGAGGAAACAGAAAGCAGCATTAAAGCACTGTCAAGAGACAGAGAGAGGGAAACCAGTTAACAATCAAATGCCAATGGACCAATACTTTTTCATGCATTTATGTTCCACCTTAGAATGGGCATGGAGAACAGATACTCTATTTGCAAATGTAGCTCAAAATAGAATACAAGGAAGACATTTGCAAGCTTAAAGTGGATTTCAGAAATCTAAAGGTCACAGGGTGCTCAACGGTTAAGATCTCCATTTGACAACATTTTCCATCACTCAGTCCTAACCTCCAGTCTTCTAAGATGATATTGTATGTATGGTCTCCCTAAGTCAGCATGGATTTTCATCAGACATTCTGGCTTCCTTCCAACATCCAGAAACATGCTTGTTAATTGCCTAGTGCAAGTGTCTGAATGTATTAATATATATATATATACATATAGAGAGAGAGATTGCATTTGTTGTCTTAAGTCATTTCTGAAAAGGATCAGAGGACAAGTTTGCTTATCCCATAAACAAATTTGTAAATTAAAAATTAAAATTAAATAAAATGTGGTATGTAAAGCTCAGTTCAAAAAATACAAAGTACTCTATCTTGGGAATAACAATCCAGGAGGAGATTACTGAATAAGAGAAAAAAAAAAACTAAAAGCAGAAGAGCAGGTAAAGGTCTTGAGGTAGTAGTCATATGGTAGAGATGAACCACAAGAAAAAGAGTGAATGAAGTACCCAAAGCCAAGAGAATACAAAGCTACATTCACAAGTGGTGTATTCACCCAATCTACAGGGCACTAGTGAAATCACATCTGAAGCACTAAGTGTAATTCTAGAAACCATAAAGGGAAAATAAAATATGCAAGTTGTGGTCATATGACTTGAGTATCTCAGGCCTCAGAGTGTAATCTGGCTTTTGTGACCAAACTTTAGATGCAACAATGCACACGATCTTAAGGAATCTTCTTATATCTACCACTGCTCTAAGCTGTTCTTACAGAAAATGTATTCCCAACAGCGTATTTCATGATTTAAGGTGTTGAATATATACCATCACGTCTTTTCAGAGAGGTTGAAAATAACATCAGTATTTTGGGAGAAATAACTGGCTTCTGGCATTCCAACAGTTGGTTTAAATCATGAGCAATTTACATTTTATATTTTAAAATCTCTCTCTCTTGATTAGATCAAATAAACCTTTTTTATTCCAAAAGTGTGCTTTCATCTAAGGCCCTTCTAATAAGCAACACTGTAGATGGAAATGCAGATGGTCTTTTATTAACTCCTTGTTCCCATCATACAACTATACTTATAAAAATGAGCTAAGCCTATGCATAACAACGTTTAACAGCAAGCATATGTGACCTTGCACTTACTTAGAATAATGTGACTTCTTAAAAAAAGTGTGCTAGCGTACAAAAAAGTTGATTAGCACCAGGTGAATACACAACAAATAGCACATAAAAATATCCCTCTCAAAAGAAGATTAAATAGTTGCTGCATGAGTTTAAGAGCCTAAAGTGAAAAAGGTAATCCTTCTGCTCTGAGTAATGATTGTCAGAGGTGAAGAACTGCAGTATACAACATGCCAAATGCATGCTGCATCAGCCTTATCAGTAGGTACAGTAATCACATCTAGCAGAGCTAATAAAAACATTTTGTTTATTTTATAACAAAAGGGTTATGCCATAAATGGATCTATGATTATAAAGACTGGAAACATAGTCGTGATGTTATTATACAATGCCAGGAAATTATTTTCCCTCTTAGCATTTGTTCAACTCCATATTCTTTCTATATACATATGTCTGCTTTTTCTTTTGCAGCACATTTAAATACAATTGCTTCCAGTGGCGCTGGATATTATAGGCTGCTTAATTTATAACTTGGCAGTTACAGCAGAAAAAGTAAATACAAATAATGAGGTTTCATGAATGCCAGCAGGCAAGAGTGTTTTTTAATGTAATCTCTCCCTCTACTGGTTAGTCTAGGTCTTTGCATCAACAGGTTTCATATATTTTTAGTTTGCAGTTATTCCATGTAGCTGTGGAGATTAACAACACTGAAACGCCTATAGGGTTTAGCATCAAAAGAAAAAGGTTTAGTATAACCTGAATGTATGTATTTTAATTGCTTGTCATTCTTCTGGGGTCTCTATTGCTAAATTAACTACTTATAAGAGTTGGCATAGCTGCACTGCTGTTTCTTTGTACTCCTACTCAATAATTTTACAATCGGAGTGGAAGATTCCACTTCTATACAATATCTCAGCAAATTAGATTCATCTTCAGATATGTTATGAGGCTGCAGGGAGAATTAAACATGCTCATGTAGAAAGCTGTTGCTGTGGAACAAAACAAACAAGAAAAACACACTAGGAAGGAAAATATAATAATATCCGTATATCTCCAGCTGCCACCATCATCAAATAGTTAATAACTACCTATGCCTATTAAACAACGTGAATCAAAGTTAAATCATTTAAAATTAACTTGTTTAACTGATTCTTTTATTTGCAAATTAAATGCCTGCAATTAATGTGCTGTTCCACCCTCTCTGTGCCTTTGCAAGGTGCAGAAGGGCTTGTTTGGGACGATAATTTCTGTACAAGATAAACTCTCACCAATGATGCATACACCATCAGTTGTCTTTCTGTGGTTCTCCAAGTATTTTATCCACTATCAGATGTCTTTCCAATATTAGGATTAAAGGTGCTGATTTCACACTATTACACTTTTGTAAAGAATAAAAATGTTTCAAGGTTTGCAAAATTAGTTTGAATTTTAACTTCTTTATATTCTTTAAAAACAATTTGGTAAACAATTACCTTGTCTTAATATGTGACCACAACATGGCCTACTATTATCATGGTAGGAGAAGCAAATCATTGTGTGTAGTGTGTTTATATTTGTTGGGCTTCTTGTGGCTTTGCCAGAGTGCCTAGCAACAGAAAAATCAGTTTTACAAAGTAGGAGTAACACAATAGTAGAAATTGAACTGTTTGATGTGTTGATACACATTTTTCCTTATAGAGTATTTGACCACTCTTCACAGTGTTATGACTGTAAAGTGGTATTTTTAAGTAAGGGTGGGTTAAAAGGGTGGCAAGAAGCTTGCTCCCTGTATAAATGTTTAAGTTTTAATTTTTAATGTATTGTGTGCTTCTCTATCTATTTATTGCAGGATTTGAGAATCCGTATTTTATACATATTAGTTGATTTTTTGCTTTGCCAATATTTATAGACTTGACTATCCTGTCGTCCAAGTTTTGACATGAATCCAGAAATGTGTGCAGCTTTTAGAGATGCAGCACATGTTTTAAGAACACTGTGTGCAGACATGGCTAGGACTCTCACTATGTTGCATTGCATCAGTCCTAATAATGGTGGTGTTACTAAATATGTTATGGTGAGCAACGCATTAACATTGTTTGGAGTTCAGATGCCAAAATGCAGATGCTGCAGTCCCACAAATCCTTGACAGTACTCCACAGTTTATGTGAATTATAAACTTAGCTGTGAAGCTCCATGTGTATAGCTAAAGAGCACCTCAAACACACACAAGTAGTACTGTGTCTTGCTTTTATTCCATTGTGCACAGATCTGTTTATGACTTACACCAAGATCTGGAGTGTGGTTTTAATCATGCAACAACCCTGTAGATTTGCACACATCCTGGCCATGTTTTAGTCCATCATTATGTGGCAAACAGTTGATCCCTGCACTGCACCTACTGACAAATTTATAAGAATCATTGATTGTGAGTGGAGGGGTAATTTCTACACAACTTCAATAATCATCAACTACTCCCTTTTTCTAGATGGGGTCAGTCTGTCTTGTCAACTGCTGCCATCTCTCCCTATATTCAATGCCACTCTCCTCTCTTCTGCACTGATGTCTGGCTGTTGCAGGTCTTCTGTCATACAATCCATCCACATTTTTGCTGGATACCCTCATTTCCTCTTACCTTCATCCTGTATAAAATCTTCACCAGATTGTCTTCTACTTTTCTGCACATGTGCCAAAACCACCATAATCTGTTCTCCTTTGATCTTTTCAGCAAATGCAGTTGTCTACTTTAGATTCTACTCTGATGTCCTAATTTCTTGGTCTGTCCCACAGTGTGCATCCTACCACCCATCTCAGGCAATGAATCTCCATCTCCAGCTTCCTCAACTGCTCTGTCTTTACTAACCAGGTTTCAGTATCATACAGTATTACTGGTCGCACCACTGTTTTGTGCACCTTACTTTTCAGTTTCTTTGGCATTCTTCTGTCATACAATACCCCAGACACACACTGCCAGTTGGCTGCAGGTGCTCTGATTCTAGCTTTAACCTCCTCATTCAGACTTCCCTTCTCCTAAACTACATATGTACTACACATTCTGATCTGAATCCATACTTTTATCTTCAGTCTTCCTTTTTACTACTCTGCATATCCATTTGCAATTCACCCTCTCCAGAACTTTCATGCAGTGTGATAAGAGTTCAATACCTTTACACTGCCCACAGTTGTGAATGCCCCCCTGTTCTTGAACACTCGCACTAGTATGCTTATTCTCCAGTCATTTGGGATACACCTTTCTTTCCATTCTGTTATGAGTACCCTCAGAATCCATTTCTTCCCTATCTCACCCAACATCTTTATAATATCTGCTGTGACCTCATCAGACCGTGCTGCTTTTCCTGACTTATTTTCCTTAATATTGTTTGGACCACTTCTAGGCTGGGCTCCTCCTCTCTCATTGCAGTCTACATCTGGGCAGAACAGCTTCTGGGGGTTTTCTTCATTCAGAAGTTGCTGGAAGTACTCCTTCCCTCTGTTTTTGATGTCCTGTGGACTGGTGAGCAGGTTGTTGTTGGCATCCCTCATGAGTGTATGACTACCTTCTTTATCTTTCCATCTTTGCCTTGCAACCTGATATCATTTCTTTGTGCCATCTACTGGGTTACTTTCCCAAAGTTTGTAGAAGACCTCCAATGCCTTCTTCTTTGCAACTGCAACTCCTCTCTTAGCCTCTTTGTTAGGCAGATAGTATTCCTTCCTAATTTCACCCATCTTTTCTATCTACCACTTTTTCCTGCACACACTTCCGCGGTGGTGCAGCGGTAGCATTGTTGCCTCACAGCAAGAGGTTCTTCCGTTCGATTCTTGGCTGGAGTATGGGGACTGCCTTCTGTGTGGAGTCTGCATGTCCTCCCCACAGTTGGGTGAGCATTCAAAAGACATGCATAAATGGGCATGCCTTCGTTGAAGGTTGAACGTCAAGCTGGCACCTCGGTGTTCGTGAAAATCTACTGCCAATCATTAGTGAACCGGAGCTCTGCTGTGGCGACCCCTAACTGGTAAAAGTTGAAAGACAACAACAGACAACAACAACTTTTTCCTGCCCACCTTCTTTTCTTTTGAGAACTTCCTGGACTTCTGCATTCCACTACCAGCTTTATTATGTAACGTATTTCCATACCTGGCTCAGCCACATATCTGTTCTGTAGTCATCACATGTGCTGTTTTGATGTGCTGCTATTCTTTCTCAACTCCACCTATTTCCTCTTCTTCTTCTTCTTGTGGTGCTAAAGCCCTGCATAATGCCTTGAAATATTTGTGCTTTCTTTCCAGTTATCTTCCAAGTCTTCATCCTGGTCTCTGTTGACCTTAGAACCTTCTCTAAACACTGCTTGCAACTGATTGTAGCAACCAGTGGTTTATGCTGGGGGCCACATGTTTCAACAACTTCCCTAAAGGCACCCATGTAATAGTGAATGGCAGTAAAGGGTACATGGCATGGTGGTCTCCAAAGAAAGTATGTCATTGTACCACAACTTGACATATTTTTAGTTACAGAGAGAGCACATTATCTCGGGATATATGTCCCACTTTGTATGAATCTGGCAAACTATTATTTATTAGAGAGAGAGAATTCTGCTCTGTGAGAAGCTTTGCTATAAACAGACTGCAGTTGTGACTAAAATAAGTATTACACAGGCTGGCATAAAAGTCACATGATATTGCATTATCCACCGCCAACATTTTCAATAATAATTTATTTCTCAATAGAAAAAAAAAATCAACAACAAATGGGTGCAGTTAGAAGCAATCCCAAAATAATTGGTAAAATCTAGTCCTGATTGAACAAAAGTTCTGGGATTTCCCTTTTCATGGCTGAAAAATGCATACTTTTTTAGACAACAGGACAGCCAGTAAAACTACTAAAGGACATCACATTTGTACATAAAGATGCGCAACTGTCCCACAGCCTCACAGACGAAAACAGCACCTAATAAGAAATAAGATCCAGAACAGATACTAATACAAACCAAGGACTTTAGCCAGTCTACATCCTTACTGCCATTTTCTGAATCCCCACCACAAACAACAATCCTTAACTGCATTCCATATATGCTAGAAAATTTAACAGAACATGCAAACAGCTAAAATCAAATATCATATGGGATTTAAACAATGACTGGAATGGGCCCACAAAAAGCCAGTTTTCATGAATGCTTGCAACAAACAATCTTTTGCAACTAGTGAAAGACATTACTACATCAAACTGAAGTGATAGAAACGTTTCCACCCTTGAATTCATAATAATCAATATCCAGAACAAATTAAGTACTCTACAAATCCTATCAACTACACTAAATGATCACCACCCTGTTTTATCATAATAGACCTTAAAAAACAAAAAGTTCCCTCTAAATAGCATTCGTATCAAATCGTCCTCAACACCTCAGATAGTCCCCTATCTGAACTCGACTTAACTGACAGGAGCCCACTTTATTCATGCACCAATTCAACCTCTTCTCTATCCACCTTCTACACCCTGGCAATGACTATTCATGATAAGCTATCCCTCCTCTAAAAAAGGTACAATAAAAAAATGTGGCAGTCCCATAACTTGAGCTACTCCTAAAAAGAGAGATAAAGCTTGGACAGAATGAAAGCAAGACAAGACCAATCAGGAGAAACATAAAAAAAATCACCAAAATATAAAGCACACTGTCAAAATAACCAACATGGTTAAGATAGAATACTTCAGAAATTTGACAGTATTTCTCCTAAGCCAAGCAAAGGTCTGACAAAGCGTCAAGATATCAGTCAGATTACTATATTTCCAAAGCAATTCTCTTTTAGTGAGCTGGATCAAATTGTCTTAAAAGAGACAGAGACAATATCAGCTCCCCTTGTCCCCTAACAAATATTTAGTTCAACAACAGCTACACAATTATTTTCAACCTCCCATACCTAAAATCCTAACGTATCTTTCATTGTATTTCATTATTCCATTTTATTTCAGTGTCATTTACAATTCAGAGATTATGAATTGCTTGAAAATACTGACAATATGTATAGTCCAAAATGCTTTCCCTTTATGGGAAGGGTGTTATATACTTTGGATGAGATGTTAAACAGAGGTTTTGTCTTCTTGCGTTGGTGGTAGCTCAGGTGGATATAAAAGATGTCATGGCACATATCAAAAGACCAGAAGTGCCCAAATACCCCTGATGAATTTCTGCTACTAGAAATGCCACCTCAGGTCTCCCAGGAAAGAAGACCACTGGCCTAGTGGGACTAACCTGGTCAAAGACAGATGAATGGGTTGACAAATAAATATAGATGAGTTATGGTAATACAAGTTGTGCTTTTCCAATATTTAGTTCTAAAATCTGTGACTATGCCCTCAAAAAAGAAAAACAAATCTTTTATACAGGAGGACAAGTCCTCCTGTAACTCCAGTATGAAATGGCTTAGCCCCCTCCCCCACATACCTCTTAACTTGTATATACAAACTCCACAGTTGCACTACAGTGGAGAAGAGAGAAAAAAGAGAAAGCATAACTACCAGCTTATGCAATCAAACCCAGTGAAATAAAGCAAGCCACAATATTCAACAACTGATCCATGCTAAGACAGAATACTTCACAAAAGTACAATTGTGTAAAATCTTACCATAACTGTAAACATCCTTCTCTTCACTGTTGCAGCATTCTTCACCTAAGGGATCCTCTGTCAAGGACAGACCAACATCCAAGATAGTATACCAAAACCTTTAGATCTTATAAGCACCATATGTCGTCCCCATATGCTCCCTACACAAGGCACAGGGCATAAAGATGACATACGTACGTAAACTCTCATAACTGAAAGCCCCAGAAGGTACAGAATACCCTCAGCTATAAAGAATAATATGTGCTTCCAGAGGGAAAAAGTAAGAATCACCCCTCTGCCAGGAAAGCAACAAAAACACACAGCAAGACTTGGACAGAAGGGAAAGGAGGGAGGAAGGAACCAAATAATGCAACAGTGAAAGGGGAGGACATCTAGTGTTATGGTAAGATTTTCCACAACTATATTATGTCCTTGCATATCACTATTGCAATATTCTTCACCTAAAGGAGATTATAAGAGCTTAAGAGGCAGCCTGGGAAGAGGAAGGGACAGAACAACCCCTGGCAAAACCTGCCCTGGCCTTGGAAATAACATCCAATTTGCCACATTTAGTGAAAGCATGAAGAGGAACAAGTAGCAACGTCAAGGATGTAATTGGTATCCAAACCCTTAAAAAAGGCCCCAGAGTAGGCACTCACCCCAGCAGAATGTGCCTTTACAGACAAGTAAAGGCATTTGCCATGAGAAGAATATCAAAATAAAATGGTCTTAGAAATCCACAAAGAAATGATTTGCTTAGAAACAGCCAAATGCAAAGTTATGGGATGAAAGGAAAAAAAGCTATTCAGATATGCAAATAACTTTGGTTTTATCTCAATAATATTTGAGCTGTCTATGGAAATCAAAGGTGTGAAGAACTTTCTCAGTGGCAAACTGCAGAGAAGGAAAAAAGGAAGGCAGATGAATAGCTCATTAATGGACAACTCATCAACCACCCTGAGCATAAAAGGAGGATTAGTATAAAGAGAGACCCTGTCTCTATGACAAACTAAAAATGGAGCAATAGCCATGAGAGCTTGAAGTTCAGACACTCTCATGGCAGAAGAAAGACCCAAAAGAGAGTGAGTCTGAAGAGAGCCTTGGCCAATTTTTCCAGTACAAAACTGAAGTCCCAAGAAGGTAGAACAGGCTTTTCTGGGAGATTTGATATGAAAGATGCCTTTAAAAAATTGCTTGACCTCAAACCTAGAGGCCAGAGGAGAATTCAAGGGTAAACAAGCAGTAACTGATGACAGGTGAGCTTTAACTGAATAATATGCCAACCCAGCATGGAGAAAATCATACAAATAAAACAGAACTAGAAGAACCTCAGATAGGAGATCCTGATGCCAGAGAGTCATCAGGCAGAATTTTTTTTTTCATTTGGACATATAGGATTTTCTTATAGTACTTTTTCTGGACTACTGCAGAACGTAGAGCACATCCTCAGAAAAGAAGTACTTAAAAGGTGATCAAAATCCTATCACCTACAGTGTCATTTGAAGAGTAGACAAGTGAAGATGGATTGAGGTGACCTGGGGTGATTGCTCCTGGCCAACTGAGAAAGAAAGGGGGACCAAAGTGGTCTAGGTCAACATGGAGTCACCAGCAAGATTTTGGGAGAGTTCTGCCTAATCTTGTACATAACTCAAGCTAAAAGAGAAATGGGAGGAAAGCATACAGAAAGATTCCCTTTTAAGGAAAAGACAGGGGATCACTTTTCAAGTTAAAGAACTTAAGACTCTGGAACAGACTAGGGGAAGTGGACTGTTAAGAGGGGAGGCAAAAACATCCATCTAAGGAATACCCCACTGAAGAACAATGTCAAAGAGCACTTCTCTGTAAAGCATTCATTCATGAGCTTGTGTACTGGACCCTGCCCAAAGAGTCTGACATGAGACTGCGCTCTGAAGGAATGTAAACCACCTGAAGAGCCACTTGATACTGGATAGCTAGATCACAGACCTGAAGAGCTGGCCTGCAAAGGACATAGGAACTCGTACCCCACTTCTCGTTGACATACGACATCATGGTGGTATTCTATGTGAAGACCTTGAGGGGCCTAGGATGAAAGAAATAATGAAAAACTTGCAGAGACAAAAGCAGAGCCCTCATCTCTTTTATTTGATATGATCTAACCTCTGATGAGAAGGCCAGAGACCTTGGGCCTTTAGGGTCCTAACCACACACAGAAAGCCAACAAAAACACAGCCACTGGAAAGCTGCAAGAAAAACATTACTAGTGTTCTAGCACCTCACCTCAATGCCTTGAGAGGAATAATTTTCAGCACACCATGCAGACTTTTTTAAATACACAGCAATTAATTAATATAAACTATTGAATAATAATGTAACCCGTGGTGGTGGTGCTGCGGTAGCGTTGTCGCCTCACAGTAAGACGCTGTCCGGTTCGATTCTCAGCTAGAGCATCTTCTGCTTGGAGACATGCGTGAATGGGCGTACCTTTGTTGAAGGTTGTGCGTCAGGGCTGGTAACTCGCCACATAAAAATCAACTACCAATCATTAGCAGACCAGAGTTCCGCTGTGGCGACCCCTAACCGGGAAAAGCCAAAAGACAATCATTGAATAATAATGTAACTGAACATCTTTAAAGTGCTAATATGTTTGCAACGATGCAATAAGATATTTTTAAAGTGCTTTTAAATACCAATGGCGACAATATTAAACCATGAATGTTTATAAATACTATACAAATTCAAATATTCAAATTAATATCTAAATTCAAACTTAAGTGTTAATGTCCTGTAATTCAGTATATAAAGCTACTCTCCAGTTTCAACAGTTTTGAAATTAAATTGCCTCCATCCACTAAATGTGGTATGGACAACACACAAAAAACAAACTGTCTTCATGTATCCTTTGTACCCTATAAAAGTGATCAACAATTGGACTCTCCAAATGTTTATTTCTAATATCACCCAAGTGCTCCAATATGTGGACTTGTAATTCTTTTAGTTTGGCCAATGTACCACTTTGTGGGAACACAACCACATCCCACTATATAAACTACCCCACATGAACAACAGTTGAAATAGTCAACAGCAAAATACTTTCAACCTTTTAGGGGGGGGGGGGCGCAAGAAGCCCCCTGCCTCTCATCTGAGGCATGTGTGAACAGTTCCTGATTGGGAATTGGAGCCTGAAAGGGAAATCCTGGGCACTGAGAGAAAGTTAATAAATCTACCACTGCAGCTCAAGCTTGAGTCAAGGAAGAAAAGGAACAGGGAACTCCGGGGGGGGGGGTGAGTAGCAATGCTGGAAACGTACTAGTTTGAGGTACCATTGATATTTCTTCATGTGGACCCTGGTGAGAGGGAACATGAAAATGATGGAGGTCATAAATACCAGAATCCTGAGAAATTCCTTGGCTGTGACACAGGACAGAGGATAAAAAGACTAGAAAAATGTCAGGGACAGAACCTTGGTGTGCAGGGAGAAATGCCAACATAGGAAAGGTCTGATGAAAATATGATCCTGAGAAGCTGTCAGAAGTGACATCTAGAGGTTTATGGTAAACTACAGACTGTGTAAAAGACAAACCTGCAAAAAGCAAAGACAGGAGTGAGGCATTTGTTAAACACCCTTGATGCAGTAGAAAGGCCAAAGGGAAAAGTAGAGAACAGAAAATACAAGGAAGAGACAGAAAAATGTAAAATTTTCCTGAAAAGAGGATGAATGGGGATGTAAAGGTATGCATCCTTAAGATCTAGAGAAATCATGAAGGCCTTTTAAAGGGACAACATGCAAAAGGAAGGAATCTTGAGAAAGGTGTTGAGTAGATAAAGATCCAGAATTGGTCTCCACGTACCATCTGTGATGATATGGGCTAGTGCCAGCATAGCCAACTGGAGTTATGTAAAGAATGAAATGTCCCTTTGAATATCAAACTGATTTACACAAGATGCTTGTGTTACAAATATATTAGAACTGTATGGCATTTGAATATCAAACTGATTTGCACAAATACTGTCTTTTGGCTTTTCCCAGTTAGTGGTTGCCACAGTGGAACTCTGGTCCGCTAATGACTGGCAGTGAATTTTTACAGTGTTGAGTTGCCAGCCCAATCTTCAAGGAAGGCACACCCATGCATGCACCTACCTGAATGTCTTTTAAAGTGAATTTGAGCATGGGAAGGACATGCAGACTCCGCACAGAAGGCACTCCAGCCGAAAATCGAACCAGAGAGCCTCTTGCTGCATTAGAACTGTATGGCATTTGAATATCAAACTGATATGTTACAAATGTATTAGAACTGTAAGTATATATGTTAGCAAATGACCCTGGAAAAGTAGCAGTTAATCTCAGTCCAGTTAGTTATGGAAAATCCTTGAAATTAAATTAGCTGTTAAGCCATAAACAAGGCACCCCACTGTGTTGAATGAAACTGGAGTCAGTAGGTCTGGGAGATAACATTGTTTAATAGCTTCTGTAAAGAAGAGGGGAAGTACGGTAACTGTTTCGTGGTACCATGGCAGTGCCATAAACATTTAGATGTGGATTGTAGCCATCTATGCCAAATTCCAGTCTCAACTTCAAATAGGATACTGTGAGAACCTAGACTCAGGTGACAAAATGAGGTCATTCTGCCAGTTATCGTAGAAATTATGTTTTAGATATTACAGTGGGAAATCTCTCAGTATTGCCCATTCTGTCTTGGGCCTGACAAGAAAAATAACCAATCACCACATCATCTGCTTTGCTCTAATAAGTAAGTAAGGAAAAGTAATTCTCCTAGATTCAGTCAGGAAAATATAGTGAAGCTTAGTTTTGATATTTTTCTTTTAATATTTCCTTTGATTTGAACTCTGTGGTTTACTGTAAATATATATTCAGCACTTTTATGTTCTATTTATTTATTATTAAATATATTTAAAACATTTATTGTGGCTGGTCCTTGTAAAAAAATATTTAACCTTTGAGTGCGCTTATATTTATTTGATGACACTGTGGGCCACTCTTGAAGGCCTAGCTGTCTTGGTCAGCTACTACCATTTGTATTAATATTACCCAGTGCAATTCAACACTCTTTAAGGGCCTTAAAGTAGCTGACTGTAGAGTGTCTGGTGGCAGTGATAACTACCTTATGCTCTGGGCAGTAGATGGCACAGCAGGTAAATCCATGCCAACCTTTCTCAGGTGTGAGTGTGTCTGTCTGTGAAAAATCAAATCTCACGGTGTGTGTGTGCCAGCTACTTGGAGCAGGGGCATGAAGCACTGGGTTCACAGAAAGGGTGCTGGAGGATTCGCCGTGGACACTACGGCCAAGGATCTAACTCTACAGCTGTACCAGTGAGGAGTTATATCGGGGACCTGGTGGGAGATCCAGACCCCGGATGATGTGTGTTCCCTGTTTGCTCTTAAGGGAAATTGTGCTTGATGCAGAGACATCTGCTTCTGGAAATACTGAGTGTTTCCATTTGTATTCTAAGTGGACGTTCCTCTTTAGTGTCAGTGGTGAGGATTTAGGCTTCTTGATTACTGGCCCAGAGAGGGGTCATTACATCCTGCTTCTGATTAAGCAAAAACATTCTGGAGGAAAACCCCTTCCTCACCTGTGTGAGTAAATGAGATGAATGCTGCTCTGATCCAAAAGTGATAGCAGAACCTGTGGAAAATGGGGAAACTGTTCCCAAGTAGATTTTGGAATGCCTGAAAATTGAGGAAGGGATTCCAAACCATGAAATATCTCTGAAGGATAATCCACAGTTCCCAAGAATTTGAGATGATTCAAAGCCAATCTGAATGAGATAAAGAAACACGGACAAAAAAGTGGACCTCCCCGAGGGGAAAGCATGGCCAAACATCAAATAGAAACAGGCTTGTCTTGAAAAGATGATTTCTGGGAAATAGTCTGAGTTGACTTAGCACGGCGACATGCCTAGAAACATTCTTAACTTTAAGGAGGGACGAGTCTGTCTATGAACAAAGGCAGTCTTAGGATAGTTCCTCTGTAATTTGGGAATGGGGAGACAAAATATGCTTAAGTTCCTGGCAAGGGCTTACCTTTATCATGAAGGGACTTAAATAAGTCAGCAGCAGCTGCTCCAAAAGGGCTTCTGTTATCCAAAGATGCATCCAAAAGCTTGGCTTTAATATTATCAGGTAAAGTCTTTAGATGTAGCCAAGAATAACACCTCATCACTGAGTCAAAAGCAGCAGCCCTGGAAGAGGCATCAGCTGCATCATACCTTCATTTTAATGAGTGATGGGAAACCTGAGACTTGGAGTCAAGAAAGGAAAGGGCAAAAGCATCCCAATCAGAATAGAGAAGGTCAGACACCACCTTACTTAGGAAAGGAAAGTCAAAACAAACCTGGTCATAGGAGTCTTGTAATTAATAACCCTAAACGACTGGGCACCAGCATGATAAAGTTTCTTACCTAACCTCCCCATTGGCTATCTTAACAGAAGTAAGGAGCCTAGTGGCTGACAACAACTTAAAGGGTTTGTCAGAATAAACTGATGCCACTGAAGGATCAGCAGAAGGGTACTTCTACAGAAATGTGTACTCCTCAGGCACCTTGTAGAACCCATCAAGTTTCTTTGGTACAGAGTCAGGAGCTACAGAGGTTGCAGAAAAGGTGTACAAAAGGGTAGCCAAAACAGGAGGGACAGCTGATGGTTTGGGAGACTCCATTTGTAGGAGTTCATCTTACTTCTTTGGGATGTCACAGGCTTGGGAACAGTCCCACTTAAAATAGTCCATCGTGCATGCAATAGTATCCCCAAAGGATATCTCTTCCAATGAGGAGTCTGAACTCAAAGAATCCTTTTTCTCCAAATTGTACTCCAGAGGGGAAGGAATTTGGGAGGAATAAGTCAGGGATTCCTCTCCAGAATCCAAGTTCTCATCCAAGGAATTCAATTCCCTAGCCCTCTTAACAGGAGCTGAATACTGGGGGGGGGGGGTGACAGAACCTCATAAGAAGGCTTTAAGGCCATTAAAGCATGAAACAACCCCTGAGTAACATCCTATTTACTCTGGGAATATTCAACAAAAGAGGATATATGCTTAGTTTGGTGCTTCTTTTTCTGTATGACATCTGCCCACAAAAGTCTCTGAGGGTCAGACCCTTCATGAAACTCAGTAACTGTTGTATTTCCTCCCATAATAAAATCTGAGTAATCCTCCTCAGTCCCTCAGATACTATCAACCGAAATTTCCCCTCAACATCAGGTGTAGACACTGGAAAAGCCTCAGAGGATATGTGAGAATTTGGATCCATGCCAGCCTCCAATGGGGTTGTGGCAGAGGAATCTGAAGTAAGCACTGGATGGTCTTCAGGGATTTCACTAGCCAACATAAAGAGGTCAGGGAAGGCCTAAACATTGTGGCCTTTTTCTTGGCAGACAGCTGGCCCTCAGGATGGGAGAATTCTGCCATAGTACTCTGAGTCAACTGCTTAAGTTGATTCCCAAGATATATGGAGGAGGAGGAGAGACATAGGGTCTTAGGCACAAATTCATGGCAAATAGAACACTGCATATGGTTGTAGGAAGCACCCAAGCAAAAAAGTCACTGGTCATGATGGCCTTTAAGGGGAATCTGCTTCCCAAACTGACATTTCCCTTTCTGGATGACAAACACAATACCATGCAAAAATGGTAAAAGGAGAGAAGAAACCCCACTGGGGCACTTATCTGAAAATGGCTTGGTAACCAGCACAGCAGAAGATTGTTCACACTGACTTTTGACAAAAACTGATGGCTAAGAAGTCGTCAGTGTGCATGTATGTCCATAACCTTTATGCCTACACCTTGCACTGGGAGCATATGTGTGACATATGGTGCCTATAAGATCTAAAAATTTTGGTAAACTGTCCAGATGGAAGGCTATCTTTAGAAGGAAATCTCTTAGATGAAGAATACTGCAGCAATGATAAGGAAGGACATCTTGACAGTGTTTATCCTAAACCAAGCAATGCCTTAAAGTGCAGCTATGCCATCCAAAATGGCATATTCCTCACTCATTACATTCTAAAGTTAGACAGCCAAATCCTATGTAAAGCACTGAGTTACATTTACAATTCACCATTAACAACTAACATTATCATATATAATTTTTAGGATATAGTGCTTATTCTCCTGACCAAAACACCCTCCACATCCACAGCCAATGGCTTCTTTTCAATTGACAAATTATGTCCTTTAGCCAAAATTCTAGGAAAAAAATATTTAACACAAACTTTATACTACATACAAAGGTATGACATCCTAAGAGACAAGCAGCATGGTTTTCAGCCCAAATATAGTATAGTTACAGCTATATATACCCTAACAAACAAAAGCACTTTAATACAGTTCATAATGGTGTGTTGGATTCACTTTTTTTCTGTGTATTAGCTACGCCAGATGTTAAGTGTTATGGTAACTTTTCTCAGAGGTTACTTAACTTGGAAAGTAGGTTTATATTAAACTTTGGCACTCTTGCACCTAAAGGTTTAAATTTGGAGATGAATCTCACTTTATAATATGTTTTGATGGTAAATGTTGATGTTTCTTTAAATTGTTTACACTTGTTAATTGATTATTTAATTGAAGTTAATATAAAAAGAGGCTGCTGATTGTCATGAATTATTCCTGTGAAGGCTTTCTTTAGCCGAGGTACCAGAAGACAATAAATCTGCAGTTTCCTGGCTCCTGAATGTGGTTGTTCTTTTTTTGCTGTTTCGTGGGGTTTTTTTCCTATTAAAAAAAGCCATTTTTGGATTCTGTAGTGACATTTCTTAATGGTTTCAAAACACTTTCATATAGAGCCTTCAAAGGTGGCATCCCTGTAAGGGAAGAGCGTTAAACCTTTTAGAAGGGAAGTCAGCTGAGTTTATTCCTGCCTGTATGGAAGAAGAATATATCCTGGTCTATTCTTATCTGTGGAGCTACAAAAACTTGCTCTATTGTTGTGAAGTCTCTGCAAATACTATTTATTTATTTTTGTCATCTATTATATCAGAAATGGTCTATAAGGGAATATTGCATCTGACTGTAACAAAATACTGCTTTGATTAAAAACCTATTGAACAATAATAACAGAAAAACTGTTTTGAAAATTTAATACATTGGTATGAGCTTCAATTTCATCTTTTCTGAAGTTTACTTATTGTAAATACAGTTCTAAACTGGAGAAATGGTTCTACTGACTTCAACCTTTAGATCATATTTAGAGTAAGTTTGCCCAAATATTGACAGTGTTAAAGAAAGATTTTTTTCTTAGATAAGGTGTAGGGTTAGCAATCATTAGTGAAGTGATCAGGGGGTTTCTCCCTCCCTACACTGTGTTATTAATGCCTGCTTATGCTAAGCCTAACAAAGTACCCCACCTTAGAAAAACTTTTTGTAACACTATGACTTCACAAGGTAGAGGCCACATGTTGGAGGGTGAGGATAGTCCCCACAAAAAGCATTTGTTTTCATGTTTTTATTTTTGTCATTGTATCCATTGTATTGAGGGAATGTTGGGGTCATGTGCGTCTGGTGCTTTACTGTTACTGATCGCAAAAGGAAGCAGTTTACTTTCCTTCTACAATCAACTTTTTTTTCCCCCAGTGGGCGACGTACTTGATATGACAGCATCAATGAAATGTCACGCATGTACACACACACATAAATGCACATCATAAATACCGATCTAGAAAATAAAAGAATAAAAACATATAACAAAAGTACCAGATATTACATTTAGATACACAATAATCTAACATCAATACAGTATTTATATTACTTTTTCAATAAAAACTGTTTACAATCTGCTTACTTCATTTATTATCTAAAACTGCTTAACCTTATAAAAAACAAGAATGAACCAGTACTGTAAGGCCAGCATTAACAGAATAAAACAGCATAGTACAAACAGGTCTCCTCCTGTTTGTTGAAAACACAGTTTGTCGAGAAACAGAAGCTCAAACCCACTTAAGCAAAACTGCACAACATCGGAAGTGCACTTTTGTGAAAGATGAGTCGCCGAAGCACGTTACAGTGGGAATAAGAAAATAAATCCTTTTTCCCCACTGTAGTGAGTTCTCAGAGTTTAGTATATTTAAGTAGGGAGGTTTGGGGGTGCACCCTCCCTGCAAAACAGTGGTTAAAGTAGTTTTTTGCTTTTTTTTTCTGATTTGGTGAATTGGCTATCGCAAAAGTGTACTTTTGATGTAGTGCACTTTCGCAGAAGTGGGGTTTTACTTTTCTTTTTTGAGATTGTGAAATTTCAATAAAGAAAAGTAGACCCAGTTCAATACCACAAGATAAACTTATTCTCATAAGAACCTAAGATGAATTAATGAAATGCACAAACTAGAAAAAAATAAAACAGCACAGTGGCATATGTACAGACAACATCCACAATAATCCCCATAGAAAACAAAATTAATTCCTAAATAGAAACTGCCACTGCAACCATAATATTAAATGCAGAAAAGTATAACTCATTGTATAAATAATATAATGCATGACTTAAATATATGCATTTCCCTTGTCTCAACAAAATGATTTACAAAACTGCTGCTATAACATCTTTTAGCACATTTGAAAGAATTGACCTTTCTATAAAAACAATTAATTTCTGAAGAAATTTTATTTTTAAGTATTTAAAAAAATATGAAAAAAATCTCAAACTCCTTTAAGAACATAACGGGCCACCTGACCAGCCTAGAGACTAGAAAGCTGTGGGGAAAAATCTAACCTGCACCAAAAACACAGCATAATAGAAAACATTTTACATATATGTGGAAAGTTGAGTAAAAACTATAATGATTTTTCCAGTAAGAATTTTTCAAATATATAAAATGTAAACATTTCTATAAAACTTGCAATTGTGGTAGTAAAGATGCTTTAGGAAAAAGCCGTTTTGATTTAAAATTTGATTTACTACAGGAAGTAAACATTTAGGATTTCTTACTTTATAAAGAAAGGGAGTTATCCAAATGGTTGTACTAACTGAATATTTTCCACTATGCCTCAATCTAAGACCCACTCCCCTGAAATGTCTTCAGGTTAATGAAATTCCTCTTTCTAAATGCAATGCAATAGAGTTCAGTCAGTTGGAATGTGTGCTTTCCTCTAGAAGTCTTATGTAGACTGAAGTTAAGGAGAAAGAGTGCGCCTGCTTCAAGAATCAGCACACTCATATTCATGGACTTTGTCAGGAATATTCAG
>NC_056748.1:668058942-668083942 GCF_019279795.1 Protopterus annectens | reverse complement strand
ACCACCCAACCTCTACTAATAAAGTCTACAAAAGCCCAAACAATCTAAAAAAGAAGAAGAAACTTAAGCATCATACACACATACCAATAAGTAGTAAAATACAAATAAAGGCAGAAACAAAATGAAGATGAATGAAAACAAAGCATCTAACAAAATACTTACTTTAAATTGCAATGTATTAATACAAACTAAATGTGTTTGGTGGTGAGATTTCATACAAAACAAATATGGTACAAAAACAGAACAGTTAACTAGTCAAAATGTTAAACATCTGAAACGTCAGGACCTGCTAGAGTGAAAGATCTGACTTCTATATATAAAGTCCAAAATGCCATGTCTCAGAATATTAGCTTTTCTCCAGGGTGGTGTGATCTCATAGTTAGTATATATATATATATATATATATATATATATATATATATATATATATATATATATGTATATATATATATACGTTTCTACGTTTCGGGGGTGGGGAAATGTGACCCCCCCATCCCCCACAAAAAGATGTTTATATATATATATATATATATATATATATATATATATATATATATATAAGTTTCGGGGGTGGGGAAATGTGACCCCCCCATCCCCCGCAAAAAGATGTTTTAAGGAGAAGAGCGATTTTCAAGATTTGCTCATCTCTGAGTTTTAGGTCTTTTTTTTTGGCTTGTCGGCACTCAGCATTTTAAGTGCTGACATTTCAATAGGGAGCCATGAAAATACTAAAAATACATCAAAATGGGAAAAAAAAGGATTCCATTTGAACAAAGAAAGGGAGCAGAGAGTTGATAAATGAAACAGGAAACTATGCTGTTGGATGTGCACACAGGCAGTACTATAGGAGAGGTAGCTTCATTAAATGTGTAACTTGCTTCTTCACATTTAGAACTAGATACATATGTGACAACTCACTCCTCATATAACACACACAAACACACATCTTAGTATATGGACCGATTTCCAAAAGACTTACCATTAGTGTAAGTGGCCACTTATACTGCGAGCAGGTGTTTTGGAATCTGACCCACTTAGTACACTGGTTTATATATAGGCCTTACTCTTAAGTATATCACTTAAAATGAGAGCAACTCTTTTGGAATCAGGGCAGACTTTACACTGACAGCGACTCTTTTGGAGTTAGGGCAAACTTTACTCTGAGAGTGACTCTCTTGGATTAGGGCAGACACACTGAGAGCTTCTCTTTTGGAATCTGGCCTGATGTTTATCGCTCCTGTTATCTAGCTCACAATGCTGCTGTCACGCAGGTCACAAGTTCAAGCTTTAAGCATGCAAAATGGTGGTTAATGCTGCCAGGCCTTTCTCTTATCAACTTCTACATGTTATCTTTAAATCAATTTTTACTTAAAACGTGATTCTGCGAAAAGCAGACAGTTGAAAAGAGTTTCATAGTAAATGTGCATGTTGGCCTTCAATGCAACAAAATTACATAGCAGTACAAATAAGGTACTGCAGGCTGACCTAACTTGTCAGACTGTTTACCTACCTTAAATAGCTGTCTGACAGATGATATCTCCAAACTACTGCCATACATTTTCAGCAATATGCTTCAACGTAAAATCAAATCTATAATTGATGATGTCAAATTAGGTACAAAATTATTAGCATTTCTATCTAATGCATGAAAACTAAGTTATTTAGTTTGGCAAGCAAAACAATACGGTAAAACAAGCAAGATTAAGATTAAAATGATCTCATATTTGGGAATTCATTAATAAAACAACTCTGAGAACAGAAACCTTAGTCTTAGTCTTAAACTGACAAGTAACTGACAGGTACCAAGCTGTGAAATGGGAAAATTCTCTCTCTCCTCTTCTGCCCATAACTATAGGAGTCCCACAGGGTTCTATCTTAGGACCACTACTATTCAGTCTTCACAAATGACCTCCAAACCTCCACACAGCATGCATCTATCATTCAGTATGCAGATGACACTACCTTAATCTGTGCTGCACAAAACATTCCCATCCTCCTGCAAGCAACTCAACTAGCATTCTCTGACGTTGAAAACTACCTTACCAAAGCCCAATTTATCCTCAATCCAAAGAAAACTCAGCTTATGATTATAACCAGTTCTAACAAAAACACTAACAGTCAATTCACTCTCTACTCCACAAATGCTACTCCAATCGCTCCAGTGGCACAGGCTAAGCTATTGGGAATAACCGTAGACTCCCACCTAAAATTTGATAGTCATCTCAACTTAACTATTAAAAAAGTAAATGCCAAACTGGGATCACTCTACTGTATCAAACCATTTCTTACCAACAACACAAGATCAACCATTGCTCGCTCCCAACTTCTATCCACCCTACTCTATGCATCTCTTGTTCTGACTAATCTCAACAAAACTGAACTAAGCAAAATGGAAGCCTCCTATAACAGAATTGCCCGCTTTGCTGCAAATTGCTCATATAGAACTCATCACTGTACTGCTTTGAGACAGCTCCACTGACTTGAACTGCCCAACCTCCTAACCTACAATCAGCTCTGCCTCTGTCATTCTATCTATTACCTCCCCAATAAGTGTCCTGCCCTCAAAAACCTAGTACAACATCACTCAGCCAAAAGGCCTATTAGATTATCAAGCAAACTACTACTAGAAGTCACCAACAGCTACAATAGCTTTGGAGATGCACTCTATAGACGTTCAGTGGCTAAAAAATGGAACTCTGTCCCTACTAGCATTCAAAATACATCATCCAAAGCCTCCTTTAAAGACCTCATCAGGCAACATCTCAAGCAAAGTTGGCAGTACCATGATTGCTCCCCAGGCTAGCGAAAGCAGATAACGTATAAATACTAAATCTAGAGTATTTGATAATAGTTTTCAATCTTACTCACAAACACTGGCTAATCTATAATGTATGTATGTATTCTACCTATGCTCCAAATTTCAGCTGTACACCACAAATCTATTAATTACCTTTATTTTTAAATTAATATTTTTTGTTTGTTCTCTCCACTGTAACTGTTGATGTGCCACATACCACTGTAAAAACATGTCTCTTGTAATTTGTGTGTATACTGATCATGTCTAAATAACTAAATGTGTCTGTAATTTTTCTTTGTGGAGCTTTTCTCCCCAGGCCTCTGCTAAAAAAGGGCCTTTTCGGCTCAGTCAGACACTCCCGGTTAACAAATGTAAAATAAAATAAAATAAAACAAATAAAATTTTAAAAAAAAACTTACCCTACTTTCAACGGAGTTCCTTAGATTTGCACTAATGAAGGTTACTTCAACAACTTCTCCCTAAAAAGGAATATATTAATTAGCTATTGTAAAGAAGGTAGAAGTACTTCTTTTACTGTTGTTCTAACTGCAGCTATTCTGTGACATGTACGTACTTATCCCAAACTGCCAAAATTAAATATATTTCATAAATAAACTAAGTACACTGTAGCAATGCATTTTGCAATCTGTTTGCCTCAAAATACATTCACCCAGACACTGCTAAGTGCAATAGTTCTTGTAATTTAAGATAAAGCTCATGTATAAACACATATCAGGATTACCATACAATTTGATGCAACCAACTGAAGAATTTGAAATAAAGGACATGCTTGCACAGATTAGCTATACATACTGAAAGTAAAATACTTGAAAGTTTTGAGTTGACAAGTAGAATTTTCAACTGTTTTATCTGTGAAACAGAATCACATGCAACTCTCACTTTATTCAGAAGTGTTATAAGCATGAGTTGTTATAAAATAATTAATACTCAAGGACTGTATCTTGATGGAACTGCATACAAAGTATTTCATTTTTGTATGTAGACATCATTAATTATCATTAACATGAATGTGACATAAGCTGTCAGTATCTGTCTCAGTATGAGAAAGGTAGGAGAAGACAGATACTGAATGTATCATGCTATGTTTTTTTTTTAATTCATAGTATGAAAAACGCAGTATGATACATGCCAATTCATTGAATCTCCATTTGGCATTCGGAGAATGCCACATTGTGTCACTATGCTACTTTTCAGGTGGAACTGGGGACACTGCAGTTATTGTTTAGGAGAAGAATTTGTATAGCCTTGTTTCTGCCTGAGATCTGTTTTAGTTGGTTTGCCCCAACATAAAAGTAGCTATGGAATGTCACACCTTCAACAGCCTGCACATGTTTAATTTCCTGTTCAGTTTCTTAAATATGAGGTTAATGAACATAAATCAAACACACAAACTGTAGGTGATGTTAAAAAAAGGTCCAACAGCAACATGTTCAGAAAAAGTTTTTTTTTTACAATGATACAAGTCAGTGCCTTCAGTTTTGGATCAATACTGTGATATTTTACAATGCAGAAAAATACAGAATAGTATTTTTTTCTCCAACTTTTCACAAACTTTTCACATCTGAGAAACTGAAACTGCAACATACAGTGTCAGCAGTACTTTTGTTCAGAAAACTCAAGCTTTTATAAGGTAGGAAAAAAATTCTTATGAGTGCATGCCTATTAAAATATTTATAGAAATGTTAAAAGCTCCAACTATTTGCATAATTAGCTGTATAAATACCATTAAATTATCTCTGAAGCAGGACCAAATTAAGGCCAACTGATGCCCTAGGCACAGTTCAATAATGGTGACCCCCTTGGTCTCTCTTTTGCTTAACTGACAAGACCATTAAGACTCAATAAGTGCTGAAAGTTAAATAAGTGTTTGAAAATTTAGAGGACTTTTTCAGTTTTCTCCGAAGCCTGACCGTATAACTATATTAAATAAAAACTGAATCACAAGAGAATACATATATGCCCAAATTCTCTCATAGTTTACAACTGGCATGTAATTTATGAATGGTGGCATTGCTCTCTGTTTTTCTTGCCAATTTAAATTTCAAAGGATGTGATGTACCCGTATACAAAGGAAGTTATTTACACACAAAATTTGTAACAGTAAGGTGTTTGAAGCAAAAAAAAAAAAAATTTTCCAAGAGCAATATCACTTATAAAAATAACACAAAGCATAGGTAAATAATGCAATACTAATGCAAATTAAACTAGCCACATTTATATGCCTGTCATTTTATTTGATTTTTGTATCTATGGTATTAACTGTGTTATACTCTTAATTTTCTGTTATTACTAAGTACAGGAGTAAAGATATAATAAGAGACTTCCAATGCCTATCACTTCTTATAAATAGTCGTAACAGAAGGAATGACTGAGAAAAATATTTCATCTTCAAACATCATTTTATCACGTATTTGAAGTGATTGCTGCATCTATGCCTAGGTGAACATCTATCACCTATGAGTAGTAGCTGTTATAACTACTGGTCAGGATTGCCACAAATGTTGTATAATCAGTCCAGAAGCTTTACCCTATTCAGCCCCACCCCCAAAAACACACAAATGAAGCACAGTAAATGGGCTTGAGTTCTTAAAAGGTTATGTATTTCAGCAGCTCAAATGCTTTCATTCTTTGGGCCAGGCAGTTGCAAAACATGGCCATGAACAAAATTTCCACTCCACCCAGCCATTTTCATCAGTACATAATGCTGGATTATCCAGGCTTTTGCAACCATTCTAAAAGGTCTGATATTGAGCAATTAAACTACTAAAGAAATGTATGATAAATCTTCACATCCACTTCTCCTTTAAAGTCCAGCTGTGTCCAGAGGTGTCCCTTGTCATATCAAGCTGCTTTTATCAAATAGTAATAACTTCAGTCAAGTACATGTCAATACGTTTTGTAACTTACCCTTGAGGCAAAGATCTTCCTTGGGGTGTTGCAGTGGGCTCTGCTCCTTATAAGATGCATATTTTTATTTTGTTTGCTTTCCTTTTACAGAGATTGTTCTATCCTGGTTCTCTAAAAAGTGGGTGATTTGGATGACACATTATGACTATCTTCCTTACTTGTTGAGTAGTTCATCAAATAAATCCTCTGAGAAAGACACTGAAGGTCTAAAGTCCAAGTGTCAAAGAAAACATTAGTCTTAATTGCATTGATCTTATTCAAGGCAGAATATACAGAGATCAAGAGCAAAATGAGACACCTTCCCTCCAAATCATGAATGATCCTGATAAATGTTAAGGATTGTACTGGTCAGCTCTTCTGTTCCCAATAAAGGGAATGTGGAAAGCTTCTTAAAGGCCAGAATTCCTTTTCAACATACTCCTTGGTTCTGCCTAGAACCAAGTGTCATGCAAATAACATGTAAAACACGTTTCCAAAATGTTTTCTAACCATATATTTTTAAATGCAGTGCTAAAACTTGGAAAATGTATTCAAGTAGCAGCTCATTCAAAGGGCATCACTACACCCAAGTAATAATTTCACCAATAGGGCAGTGAAGTAAGTTATAAAACCCTAGCAGTGTCCACTCTTCTTTCTTAAATGTGAACAGCTTCAATGTAGGCCCATTGTCTAGTGCAGTAAAGAAGTGTCCTCTCACTAACATAGCCAGAGCATCATACATAGCATATAGTTAACATCTGTTTGGCAATCTGGCATATTACTGTTTACCAATGCTCCTTTCGGGCAGACAGCTGTAGTATGGCCATGAACAAGAAACCTAACTTAAGGGGGCTATTAATCAGTCCTCTGTACTGCGTTTCTCCTCCTCAGTCACTGCCAACAGGACATCCTCCATATGTCAGACTGCTTTCAAGTTAATGCCATTTTTCCTTTATGTTGTCTCTTTTATCAAATAATAAAAATAATTGTCTTGCTCCATTTCCAACTTCAAACAACCACGTGCTCTCAACGTTCTTTTTTCTTTAGCTCTGATCACATGACCTACATGTGAGATCACTCATTAGCTCTAGTCTTCTGCAACGTGCTCTAACAGCCACTAGTGGTGTCACTATATTTTAGCCAAGTGCTAAGCTTGGACAAAGAACTGAATTCCAGTACCTTATATTCATTTAGTTTCCTCCAAAGACCCCTTCTTCTACTTCAGAAAACAATGTTTCCTAGCTCCACTGATTAAGGAGGGTAAAGCCCTGACTACAAACCAGGTGACCAAAGATCAAATAGTGGCTCAGGCACCTGCTTGAATTTAGCATGAGGGAGGTCAGGACAGGAGTGAGCTGGATAAGCCATCTGTCACCTATTCAGTGGAGGAAATACGGGCATGTGCCTGAACATACCCATCATGGTAGACTCTCAGTTGGAGACTAAGGAGCATATGAGGGGATAGGGACATTTAATCACTCACACATGGAGGCTTGTTCACAGCTCACAGTGGTCCAATGCATTCCAATCTCTTGAATGATTCTTTTGGCATATGGAAAGGGATAGGGTCTGTAAAAAATAAACTTTATGGTTGTCTTAATGATGCCCCACCATCACGTCTTACTACTTGTGAAGGAAGAATGAATGAGTCAATTGACTGAGAGGGGGACTTGATAGTTGTCAAGTGGAGAACAAATAAGGAAATCAAAAAAAAAAAGGAAGAAACCAAAATAAATAAATACTTACATAAATTAAATAAATCCATTTGTTAAATAAATAAATGAAATTCCTGCTCAGTTACATTGCTGTTCCCTGACACCATCCCATCTCTTGGGGATTCCTTAATAATGAAGTTCAACTTCACCACATATGCCTGGTCCCATTTCTTGATCATCCCCTGAAGCTACTATTGTTTACTTCATTCATTAAACAGTCTACTTTTTTGTATTAGAGAGTCAGGATATAAATCTATCCAAGTAATTACACAACATATCCCTTTGCCCATCTGGTTCTCATTGCTCACTCAACAGCATGTTAGGTTCTTCTTTCTGCTACTTTTGGGTTATCTGTCTCTCTTCTCACGGTTTGTTTAGACACAGGACTGACTTAGCACTTCTGTCTGTTCAGTGAACCTCCTGCTGTACTTTCACTGTCCCAGGTCCTGCCAAATATACTGCAATTTATTTCATGCTAGGTGCATTCCAGTGTGGGGATAACATCTGTTATAGCATCAGCAGAAATTGGTACATTGTTTCTAAATAAGAATATGTTTTCTCTGCTTGTTATACTTTGCTTTCAGTTTCATTGACTAGTGGCTTGCATAAACTGTCCTTTGCATCCAACAGTCTCAGTTGTATTTACTTGCATCTAAGAAATTCCTAATGCTGCTGCATAGTCTCTCTCTGAACATATAACTTCTTGATAAAGTTTTTTTCCCTTTCCCAAATACATAGTTCTTTATGATATGAGGCTTAGTTTATAAACCTAGGTCATTAAAGTTGCAATTCTTTGTCAGGATTTTAGTCTATCAGCTTATAACTTGCATAGGTTTTTAGGTATTTACAAGGCTATTGATCACTGAGACACTCCAAGGAATATAGGCGTTCATTCCAATGGTAGAGTTTAGCCCCTATATTTTTCACATGAATAACCCAGAGATGAACTGAACAAGGATATTTAGGTCCATAGGTGTTTAATAGGCTAACAACCACAAGGGCCTTTTTAAGCCTAGCCATGCATCCCAAATCTGAAATAGACAGAAAAATTTGGAAATAATTTGGATGTTTCTCCTATCTATGAGAGGGATACTAAACTGTTGGAGAATTTGCGGTTATCCATCCATTTGTCCAAATTACCAGTGAAGAGAGTGAGAGAAGTATTTTGATTTATTTGGAATTGAAGGCAATTCAGTAAAAGTGGCATTATCTGTGATACAAACCTTAATACTGAGTATGTGACAGACCCTTTCAAAATGTGGAAAATGAGGAACAGGGACTTAAGACTCAGACTGAGGCGTTTTCATCATAACAAGGTACACTTGAAAGTATAGCACATGCTTCAAGTTCTTGTAGACTTCTGTATGCAACAGACAAGCAACAACTTTTATTTACTAGCAAGTTCAAAATGAATAAATGCTCCAATCAGGATTACATCTCCAACGGTTCTTGTAGCAGTATTTTCACTGCTGGCTTTTTAACAATTTTCTCCCTCATCATTGTCTATTTATGAATCATGTCTGCGTGCTTGACTTAAGCTTTGCAGTCATGTATGTATGTTTGATTCAATACACTATCATTATCCTGACACTGTCATCTTAATTCTTCAAATGTAAAGTAGACAGAAATGCTATCTTGCTCAAAGAGTCCTTCTGTGATGCAAGGAAGTGAAAGAAGGCACATCTCTAGTTTAAAGCAGCATTCACAAAAGTAGCACAAGTAATTTGTTAATGGGTGTCGTGTTTCTCTATCAGTTAAATCTATTCCACTGCCACTTTTTGAACTCCATGAAAGTGAAAAAAAAGCAAAAGAGTTCTTATAACAAACAATTAATGTACAACATCATTACGTTATACTTGGGGGATAACATAACTATGTTATACCCTCAAGCTTAACACGCAATGAGGTCCAATCAGTCCAATCAAGTTAAGTGCATTTCTATGTGAAAGTCAAGAACAGTGTATTTCTATGGGACAGACAAAAAAACAAGTACTATGACAGTTGTTTGGACAGATGGTATCTAAGATTAACAGTTGATGGACCGAGGAACGGAGGTCAATAAAACTACCATACTTACAAAGCATTTCCAAAGATAAGAGCATCTAAATAGCAATTAGTTGACATATATTTGCTTTACAAATCTTTTTACTTACTTTCCAAAACACTACAAAAATGTGTCATATATTTTTATCATTGTATTTCCTAAAACCTACTTTTCCCAAATCTGAAGATACAGAACATGTAGAAGGCACAATCCAATGGGACAAGACTACATTAGTGAAACTACGTAACTTTTTCAGTATACTGTTTTAGTAATGCTTAATGATTCTAGCATTCTTTGATACAAATGTATCCAGTGGCACCTGAATATGAGAGTATTATTCAAGAAATACACCAAAGCTTGAACCTCCATTCAGTAGAGAGAGCAAGATTCAGGAAACTATTCAGATAAGATGTTTACAATTTAAATCTCCTGGTCTGTTAAAACCAAACCAGTCCTCAGGTGTACACTTTTTTTCCTTTTAGATTGCTAATTAGTGCCATCTCTGATAAATATAGTTCTGCAAACTGTACTTGTTTATTTCACATTTATCTGCTTTAGTCATCCTCACTTTGTGTCTAATGCTGCTAAAGTTATCTGAGCGTTCTGTATATTGTGCAAATACTACTGTAAACCATGGAACTTTGAATGTAATACTGATAAATGTATATTCTGTATGTTGTATATGTACTGCTGTTATAAATTTTTATGGAATTTTTCTCCCCAGGCCTCCACTGAAAAAGGGCTTGTTTTTCCAGCTGGATATTTTTAGCAAACAAAAACAAATATACAAATGAATTACTTAAATTATAAGTTTTTTTCATACTATAAATCATGAAGAATCAAAATACATAGTAATGTTCTGGTGAATCACTTTATAGATTTAAGTGTTAATATGTAAATGGTACACTTTTGCAATTGTTTGTATCATAATTATATTGTTCAGCTGCATTCAAAAAGCAGCTTAAGAGCTCCATGTCTTATAATCAATGCATACATTGTGCAAAATGAGCAAAGATAACCACTAAATTTACTCTATAAAAATATTTCTTACTGTTCTGTACAGTGGCATTGTGTCTTTTATTACATCTCCAAATGATGTGTTTACAGGCTTTGAGTCAGCAAGATTGTCCGCTAACAGTGAAAATAGTAGATCTTCACTATAGAATGGAGGTTCTGGACCTTTAGGCAGATTGCCAATTGAATTCTGAAAAAGAAATTAAAATTTTTCATTAACATTAAGGTCTGAGGTCATTTGCAAATTATGTCTATAAAACATCTAAAGCAGCAAAACAAAAATAACATTCACATATTCACAGAAAAAGCATGTTCAGAATGAGCCAGGCATGTAGGTTATTCCTATTCTACTAGACATGTCTACAGTTAATGCAAATTTTAAGCTCATTGCAGCATAGAAAATACTGGCAAGTCTTTTGTAGTGAAAAGAGATCTCAATGGGATCAAGAAACTATTTGTGGAAGCATGGCATATTGTTAACAAACAGAATTATATATGGTCAAAATAATTATTCCTCAAGCCAAAATGTAAGTCCCTGATGTACACTATTTTGCTACGTTTTGTCCATTTGTTATACAGCTTCTTCACCACATTTATAACTTGGCATCTTCAACGTATATAATCTGACCTAATATAGATGCTATTAAAAGAGAAGGAGATGAACACAGTGTTAAATTATAGTTCTATCAATGTTAAAATAAGAAATCTAAAATCTTAACTAAGGCACTTGACATATGTTTAATTAAAGTCTACAATGACATAATATGCAGAGGGAGTTTAGAATATAGCTCCACAGTTAAAATTCAAAAAACTAAAAATCATTGGTGCAGAATTAGCCAATGCCCAACATTGAATAGCACTTCTCATGAATATCAAACAAAATGTATAATGAATGAATTTAATTAATACATTTATTGAATAAGAATCTTTAATATATAATAAAAATGAAAATTATTTTAGTATTTATATACATATGTATATATTTTTTATATATAAAAATAAAACTGATGTTTAAAAATCATAAATATATATTAATAATATGTTAATAATGAATACATAATATTGGTGATACACGTTTAAACTAAAGTTGCCACAACAACTCTTTTATATAGTATATTTTGCCAATCACCTCCCCTCATATCAATTTTAATAAAATCAAGTATACTAAACTTAAAGCATTTAAAATCAATGTATACTAATTTATTTGAACAAAGTTTAGAATATAGCCAGAGCATTTTAATAGTTAATTCCAACAGACTTTCAAGATGCTTTGGATTACACAAATAAATAAATTAAATTTACACACAGTATAGCTATGTTCTGTTGGTGTTTTTTTACAGCCAATGGTCTAATTAATAGTCTTATGGTTTATCTGATGGAAGAGTGCTACATTATTTCAAGTTCCTACTTGGTGTTATTTCAGTGGCATCTAATTTATATTATCAGCTGGGTTATAAAATGGAACAAACCAATCAGATAGTGTAAAAAAATGGTGAATCATGGGACTATTAATGCACAGCAATGGTGAATCATGGGACTATTAATGCACAGCAAAGGTGAATCATGGGACTATTACTGCACAGCAATGGTGAATCATGGGACTATTAATGCACAACAATGGTGAATCATGGGACTATTAATGCACAGCAATGGTGAATCATGGGACTATTAATGCACAGCAATGGTGAATCATGGGACTATTAATGCACAGCAATGGTGAATCATGGGACTATAAATGCACAGCAATGGTGAATCATGGGACTATTAATGCACAACAATTGTGAATCATGGGACTATTAATGCACAGCTAACAGTCCATTACTTTTCTCTTTGCACATACATGTTGAAGCTCCCATGCCATAATTGCTTAATGTGGATTATAAAAATTACTGCTGTGCTCTCCCCTTACAAAGTGACTTTTTCTGTGAAAGAAACAATAATATCTATTCTTTTTTAATAAACTTGAGCTGCAGAAGAAAATAAGCAACCTTTCTTTGCTAAGTAGCAACTTAAAATGTTTAAAAACTAAATATTTTAATAAAATAATGTAGAAGATGCAGAGCATTTGCACTTAGATATTTTAAAATATACTTTTTTTTTTCTTTTAATATATTGTGGTAATTTTGTCCTACCATTTAATGAGACAGCTGCATGACACATTACCCTGTGGCAAACAACCCCTGTAATTTAAAAGAAGCAACAAGCTACTCAAAAGCTACCACAACCTCAGCCAAGGACCAAGATAACATACCAAGTTGCCTGCTTATCACTACAAAATACTGACTTTCTGAACCTGCATTTAACTTCTTTGCAGTGCATGGAGTGCCACAGTTATGCTCTTATTTGTAGAAAAAAAGCAATGCTGTTTAGAACTTAGGAGGTTTTAAGCATCTTTTTAGCATCAGATCAGCCACCACAGAAGTTTCCAAAGTGTGTTCTAAACCCTTAAATGCTGTTACACACATTGTGTCACACACAAAATTGTGCCAGATGAAAGTATCAAGCAGCTCTCAAAGCCATTTGTTCATAGAAGAGGCACTTCTCTCCTGTCTGCTCTTTGTGGGACAGCTTTTACATTTTTCAAAGCTGTAAAATGCTTCATGCTCCTTCCTATATATTTTTCAACAAGCTGCTAGTACAGGGAGAAGATTAAATTCCATACAATTCAAAATATCGTCATCTCCCCATAGCTCTCAAGAGACACCATTCAAGCCTCATTTCACTTCTCTCTTCAGGTGAATATCTTGGCATCCATGCCTCAAACACGTAACAAAGCTGGTTATTATCAGAAAGCTAGTCACAATCATCAATAATTTAAGCCTCTGTTCCACCAATTTTTCCAAAGCCTGGAAAACAGTCAGTGTAATGCAGTTACATGAAGGCAGCCCAACCATGGACCCTAGTAACTGCATACCCAATAGGCTTACTATCCTCACATATAAAGCTATGCAGTATATCACCAGTGATTCATTAAATACCTTAGTATGAGCCACATGGCTTGTGCTTAAAAGGTCCTCCACTCAAGGCACACCCATTTGCAACTATGAGACATGTTAGCTACAATGACTTCATTATCAGCTAATTTACATGTCTCTGAATCGCATTTACAACCATGATGTGTAAGATCATTGATGACTTGCAAGTTGTAGTAGTAACTGTTGCTCATGTAGGTGGTGGCATTCCATCCAGTCACTTTTCTAAGCACAACATGAACATACACACATATTCATGCACACCTGTACCTGTTCATTACCTGTCTGCTCTCTTGTGGTTCCCCCCACCCCATAGTAGTTGATGTGTCATTATGTCACCTATCCATTATGCCCTGCTGGTCTAGTGAATACAATCATCCCCAATCCCTGTCCTGCTGCTGATGCCATTACGGCACTGACATTTAAGTATAATCACTGGTGGTCTAGCGCATTCCCCCCAATCCCTGTTATAATACTGGTACCATTATAACACTAACAGTAATCCCTGGTGTCTAGTCGATCCCCTCCCCTACCCTGATTCCTTGTACTACATTTTGGCATGCAGTTGAATACGACCTTTTGGCTGTGTTTAAAACTATGTCCTAGTGGAGGTGGCCATACTGACCTACATGGCTGAGTGAGTTCTTGAATTGCTTGGCCGCGTAGATGTCTTTCTGGACTTTTTTTTCTAAATAGCCACCAAAGCAGTGGATATCATTTATGTAATGCAAACAGCATTTTTATACCTGGACAAAGCCTTTGACAATACTCTTCATGCCAGTGTTATTGACAGACTTGTAAATCTGAATATAACTCAATGTGCTGTGTAGTGGATAGCTAACTGGTTTGTCTAACAACCTACATGTCTCATGTATGAAATGGTGAACTAATTAATGCACATATTTTATTTATTGATGTAGCTGCTTTAAACTTTACAATACATAGAGAGGAGGGCGTTCCTATAGGTAAATGGCCTGTTTAAAAGTGAATGAGAAGTGAGTTCTGAGCACATAAATCATACAAGTACTGTGTGCATTTGAATACTTCTCAGTGCTTTTCCACTGATAGCTGCACTAATACTATGCATTTTGATACAAAGCTGTTAGAACAGAAACTTGTTATTGCAAATCAGACTTTCAAGGTAAAACAATTTTAAAGTATTTAGCATAGTTGTTCCTCACCGACTCACAAATGTTCCAGCAAGGGTTAGGTTATGTTAACAGTTGGTATAAGGGCAACAGTGTCAATGTAAACAGGAAAAAATATGGTATAGTATATTTTGGTAAATAAAACATTTGTACTTCATAATATATACGTGATATACTCATCCAGCCAGATACTGTCAGAAAGGATCTAGGCACTCTTGCTCATAGTTTTTTTATTATATATGACCATCATGTCTCCATAGTGGTTTGGAAATCCTTCTAGCTGGCTTAACTAATTTCTAAAGGTATCTAGATCAAAAAACTGAGTTCCCCTTTATTAATCTCTTATAATACTCACTATAAAATATATTGCCTCTTTTGGTATGTATTAAATATCACTCATCTTGAAAGGCATCAAAGTTTCCTAAGGAAAAGGCACAATGGCCAAAAGATCCTCAGTTATCTGGACAAACTGGCATCCATTTCCCTGCAACATATCTCTTACAGACTCCTTCATGATGATCTGCATCTAGCCTTTTGAACAACGAAAGAACCAACCCCCTTGACCTCCTATTCATTCACACAACAGTTCTTTAAATACCAGGTTAAAGGACCTAAACCTTTAACAATAGGAAAATAAGACATGCTGTTATGATACATTCATATTCTAACACATCTCCCATATTTGGAGCAAAGTTCCATTACATGTCCAGTTGGGTAGCACCCATACAACCTTTCAAGTTAGACTATGATAATTGATGGGCAGCTTTAAAATCTCCCCAAGACTGTCATGAAATGCCCTCCAGAATGCTTGAGGGAATTTCTCAGTATGATTTTTTTGACTAGGCTTGTAAGTGCCTACAATCTGATTGCCTAACATTTACCAATGAACAAACCAAGATAAAATATAAGCTTTCCTTTCACTTATGGTCTGCAGTTAGCAGTCATAATGTCAGAGCGATAGCTGTCTCATCTAGTGCCCAGTGCCTGTCCTTGATATGGTCATCTCTTCCCTTAGCTCATTAATTGAACAGCTGCAACAAATAATGCAGAAACTTCCTGATCGATCCCCCTAATACCTTACACCCAGGATGGTTGCTCCCTTTAGTAAACCCTTGTTATGCTTCTGTATAATAATACATACCTCTTCAGACAATGGCACTTCCATCAAGCAATCTGTTTTTCAGTACTGCTCCTCAGAAGCAGAAATAAAACAGTCATGAATCTATAGCCTATATACATGTCTCACCATTGCATTTGCCAAGATACATCTCTCCCCAAAGACCCTAAACTGCAAAAAAACAACTTGACAGTGGTACTCAATATGATAGGTAACAGACCCTTCCCTCTAGTATAAGCAAATCCTAATGCTCAGTGGTATGAGTAACACTACAGTTAGACAGTCATTGCTAAATCTCTGAATATAGAAATGTTTGTTGCATGCTGTTGAACAAGAATATGTTTTTTTTTTCCTTAAAATGCAACTATTTTAGTTATTTATTTACTCTTTCGCTCCACTCATTCTTTCATTTGCTTACTGAGAATGTCCAACTGGCTAGAAAGCCCATTTTCACTGTTGGTCCATGGGAAAAAGCTCACAGAAAATGAACAATAAAACCTAAGAGATACATAAAGTGAAATTTTTAAAACTATTATTACATCAAAAGTTTAATGATTGTAATACCACATTGACCAGTAGAGTAAAAAGTTTAAATACATAGGAGTTGAGATAGCTGGTCTCAGAGAAAAAAACATTTTATTATAAGGGTACTGAACACAAATTTATATACAATACTTCTTTTCCCAGTCATTATGAAATGGAAGGAGGATGAAAACAGAAAGGAGAGTTAGAGAAGAAATACAAAGGTTGGGCTTAAAGATCAAAAAGTACAACACAGAAAATCTGGAGTAAATGCAAGTTACATGTATGTGCCAGAGATGTATGTGAATGGGACAGAAAAGGCAGAAAAAGGTGTGCAGAGAACTGAAAAAAAGAAATATAAAATGAAAATAAAGAGAGAAATATGTCAGAAAGTACAGGAGAGATGTAGGAGACAACACATAAAAAAGCAATACTTGGCAGAGAGAAAATATAAAAAGGGTTAGTGGGTTTACATAATACAACAATACTACACAAAAATCAACAGCAACAAAAAACGGACAAAAACTAAGGGCACAATTACAGCCCAACTAGCTACATCTAAATCTTGGTCATCAACTATATAGAAATAAAAAATGACAGGATTAATGAAATAGAGGCTTCTGTGTTTAATATTAAGCAACTGTGGGAGATGTGTAATGAATGAAGAGATGGATTGTTGAGTATTTTAATTAGCCAGGTATGTAGCATAGCTAATTATGAATTAAAGTATCTAGTTTGCAGCTCATATTAGTTGCATAGAAATAAGGTTGATGTAAATTGTCATTATCAGATTAGTTACAATAAGACTGTTAATAATGTTTGTCATTTTCTTTCAGTTTCTCTTATATTTAATGTTGAAATGGTACTTGGGTAAGATTTTTGAATTAGTCCAATTACAGGATTTAAAATAAAGCAAAGTGCGAGATATGCAACTTAAAAAGAAACAGGTAATCAAAATCAAAAATTGTTGAATACAGTGTCTTTTATGGGTCTGTATTATATTGTCAAAATGGCATTACAGTGAATGCTGTTTAGACGACAAATATAGAGCAAAATCCCAAAACAGCAAAAGCTCAGGTCAGCAATTTCTTTCCTAAGGAAAGAAATTGCTTGGCCTAACCCGTGATATTTCCCTTTACTCCAATGTAGTCTGATCTCAGAGTTGGTATGCTTAGTTGGGGGGCAAAGCCCCCAGTTTGAAATGTTTTTACTGATGTGCTGTGTCTTGTTGATCTACCGATTCTTCCATAGGAAAAAAATTGGTGACCTGGGGTTTCACTGTTTCCGAATTACACTCTATATTGGTCATCGAAACGGCATTAACTTTAATGTCATTTCAACAATATAATGTAGACCCGTCTTCTATATAACAAGTTCATTTTTTCACTGTAGGTAATAAATAGCCATGTGAAAATAAACCAATACCCCATTTTCATTACATTTATACCTAACCTAACCACATCCCCTACACTCAACATCCTATCCTCACCCTCCTTCCCAGAATCCTTACTAGATGCACCTACCCACTCCACCCCTCTCATCTCACATCTCTATACACATCCCCACACCCCCTCACCCACAAACCATGCAATTCCTCTTCTCCATTCTTACTAATGCTCTACTTCTCCACTTTCTTTACCACACCTACATGTCCAACTCCCCCATTCATACCAACTCAATTATCTACACTCACCAACACTTCTACTATCTACACTCCACTCACAATTCAACACATATATTAACATTAACCCACAATTCTTCCATCACACATCCACTCTCCTTTCAAACTCTTACACACCCATGAACCTAGTTCCCCACCCACCAAATACCACAAACTAACAATCAAAATTAGACTTCTACTGCACTCCATTGCACAAATAAAACTACAGGCTGAAATCCATCCCAACCCAGGTCCCAATGACATCAACTCTCCATGTCTACTACTTCCCCATCGCCCAGACCTACAACCTATACCCAATCCAGTACACATGCTCATCCCTACCCCCCCTTTCACAAAACATCTAACTTTGACCTGCTAATTCTAAATCTAAACCGCTGTAACATCATAAATAAAATCAGTGAATTCCACGCTGCCCTGGCCACCTACTCACCAGATATAGCTGTAACAGAAACCTGGCTAAAGCCCCATATTAAAGACAGGGAGATTATTACTGCTGGCTATAACATTATAAGACAAGACAGAGTTAACAAACATGGAGGTGGTGTTGCTATTATGTTTAAAGACACCCTCAAAGTCGTACAATTAACTTGCACCCCCTGATCTACCCAACTCTGAAATACTAGTTACCTGCCTTGAAATCAATCAAAACAAAGCCATACTTATTATAGCCACCTATCTTCCACCTGGCAATAATCTTCCCAGCATTGAAAATCTACTTCAATGGGCTGCTACCAAATTCACCCAAGAAACTATTGTGCTTGGTGACTTTAACCTGGATTGGCAAACCTGCACATCAAATATCCCATACACTTTTATAAATCTTTTCATCTTCACAAAAAGAATAACCTGCCCAACCCACACAGACAAACACACCAAGCAGCCAACATTAGACTGGATCCTAACAAACCTAACCTAAGTTACTTAGCCAGTTGCCTACCTGACTCCCTCAGTGATCACTGTCCAACCTTTCTATACAGAAAGCATGTACATACACAAAGCAACATCATATATAAATATATCATTACAAATAAAAACTTCTCCCCCACTAACTTTAACCTCCTACTCCAACAAAGTGACTGGACACCACCTAAATACCTACAGCTAGAGGCTGCTGCCCAGTACTTTAATGAAACCTTCCTTACAATCCTGAATACTCTTGCCCCTACTAGAAAAGTGTGTACTAAATCTAAGCCACTCCTGTGGCTCTCCAAAGACACTAAACTATGAATGAAGCATAGAGACAAAGCCTGGTCAGCATACCATATTTCCAAAGACAGAACTAACTTCTTAACTTATCAGCAACTAAGAAATCTAATAGAAACAGATCAGAAAAGACAAACAGCATACTTCTTTTCCTGTCAACAGAAACACCTAAAGAACCCCCCAAAATTCTGGCAATTCATCAACCAGCTTATTAACCCTGGTCATATGTCGACCCCTCTCCCAGTCACCAGAAACAACTCAGACCCCATCTCAACACAATTCAACACCCACTTCTTCAACACCATCACGTCTCCACTGAACAACCATCCATTCCAACCACTCTCTGTCCCCACCCCTGCCCAAGATGTACACAACTCTTTCTCTCCCATCCAAGTTATATAAAGACCCTCTTATCTAAACTTAAACCATGCTGCATAGATGCTGACAAACTCCCAAATGAATTCCTAAAACTTGCTGCTTCATCTATTGCTTACTCTATTTCAATTTTGATTAATTGCTCTATTAAAAAACAATATATTCCACTCCTTTGGAAAACATCTCATATCATACCCCTCCACAAAGGTGGCCCCTCCAAAGAACTATTGCCCCATAGTCACCCCCCCTTGCAAAAATCCTAGAAAAATGTATCCACAACCAACTCATTAACTACTTCCTAAACAATAACCTCCTTTCCAGTATTCAGCATGGCTTTAGACCCAAACATAGTATCAGCACCGCCCTCCTAACTTTCACCAACTCTATCCACCACCTCATGAATGAAGGCCAGCTTGTTTCTTCCATCTTTCTTGATATGTCCAAAGCCTTTGACACTGTATCCCACCAGCTACTACTTAAACTGTCCTCCTATGGCCTCAGTCCTTCAATCCTAACCTGGTTCCATAGCTATCTTTCCAATCAACAACAGGCCACAAAATGTGAAAACTCTTTCCTTGCTACTCCCCATCTCTGTGGGTATACCCCAGGGTTCTACACTCGGTCCTCTTCCCTATCATATTCACAAACAATCTTAGTTTTGCAACGCAACTAGCTTCCATAGTACAGAAAGCTAATGATGCTACCCTTATCTGCTCTGCCTCCTCACCCCACAAACTCCAGCTAAAACTGCAATCATCTTTTCAGGACATTGAAACATACCTCTCACAGCACCAACTCATTTTACATCCCAACAAAACCAAAATCTTAGTTTTTACTAACAGAAAACCCAAATCTTCTCTGCCTCCTTTCTCAATCACTGCCAAAAATGGAACCAGGATAACCCCCACTAACCACAATAAGCTTTTGAGCATTACCATAGATGATCACCTCAAATTTAATATGCATATCACACAAACTATCAAAAAGGTCCACATCAAACTAGGTACCCTATATAGGGTCAAACCATTCCTAACTCCCAATGCCAGGTTAGCCACTGCTTACACACATCTGCTTATCCACCCTCCTATATGGATCACTTATATTCACAAACCCCGAAAATCAGACGGCAAGAACCTTGAAGGGTGATTGTTAAATATGCCACTAATCACCCACACAGATCCCACCACTGTGCAGCCCTCTCACAGCTATACTGGGTAGAACTACCCAACCTGTTATCATATAATCAGCTAATCTCAACCCACAAAATAATGTATCATCCTAATTACTGCTCAGCAATCTCCTATTTAGTCCAACCCAGTAGCAAACATAGAACTCTCAGATCCTATTACAAACTTTTACTCAAGGTTTCCAACTCCCACAATGGCCATGGCAACCCCCTCTATTCACACACAATAGCCAAACTCCGGAACACTCTTCCAGAGTCAATAGCAAAAAAAAACCCAACCACAACCAGTTCAAATCACTCCTAAAGGAACACTTGACTAACCACTGGCTGTGCTCCTGCCACTCACCTGGATAATTATATTCCCACATCTATTACAGTTCTCAGTAACTCTCCTATTCCTCTGATATCAATTTGTCTGAGTATAGAAATTATTCCAGTACTTGTATTGCCCTATTGCTTGTTTCTGTAATAGTTCCTGTTTTACTCTTTAGATTGAACTGTACTATTAAGATTATGTGTTCTTACATGGTACTGTACTACTGACTGGATTGTATTCTTTAAAATATTCTTTGAAATATTGTTGCTTTTGTAATACTGTGGAACTTTTCTCCCTGGGTGTCAGCTGAAAATGGGCCCCTGGTCCAATCTGACACTATCCAGTAAACAAATGTAATAAATAAATAAGTGCTTTAGTGCTCCATGTGTGGACTGCAGCAGTTGCTTTGTAGCAGGAATGTCGTTACTACATTTTAAAATTAAAGCATTTATTTTTTTCAATAAGTATCATCCTTTATCTAGGGATGGCACTGAAGCCAGAATAGTTTGCTAGCTACACCTCTGCTGGATAAGCAACTGGCACTATTTTGAGGCCTCTTATGTTCACCCTGCACTGAACAATGTCATGCTGTTAGTGGACAATTTCAAGGAACCAAAAGTTATTTTGTTAACACTATGTGCCAATTGCAAAATACTTACTCTCAATACACACGATTTACACTGGCATAAGAAAATCCTCATATGGGTTTCCTTCAAGTGCTCCAGTTTCCTCCCACATTCCAAAGACATTCAGTAGGTGGATTGGACATTATAAATTTGCCTAATGTGTGAGTGTGAGATGTGGAAGAACAACGGTGGCAGGACTAGCCATCTGGCAGTGTAAACCTTGGCTCTAGACGATTGTCACTGTTGAAGTGACACCCCGATCCCATGTGTAAAAATGGGAAAACGGAGTATGGATGGATGGAAGGCCCATCAATAAAGCAGGTTTATGCAGCAGTAAGTAACTAGGAGCAAGTCTTTTAAAACTGGGTCTATATGTTTAATGGCATATTTAACAAAATGCAATGTTTGACCAGGAACTAAATTATCTTATATCAATGCATCCTTCATAAACTTCCCCATCTAATTTTAAAGGTTCAGCTTCCTTTGAAAAATTTGGAAAATGACAATCAATAAAAAGGAAATATGGTACAGTATGCTCACACCATTTAGTGTACTATTTATATGACTCCTTTGCTCCTCCCCACTCTTCAGATATGAATAATCTCATGTCCTGTACAAAATGCAGTAGAGTACAATTCAGCAGGTGAATGACTACTAGCAAACAAAATCATACCTAATGTAGAGAAGAAAAACATTTCGATGAAATTCACAATGTAACAAATTAATACTGCACAACTCAATGAAAAGATTTTACTCCATTTTGTTAAACGTCCTTGTTATAGTGAATATCTCTGTAATGCAATGTGAAATTTCTGTGGTTTTCAGTGATTATTTTTCTGCTGATGTACATACAAAACAGAGAAAGTATTATCCGTACCTGTGCAATAGCTCTGGCCAGGCCACGAAACAACTGGATATATGCAGACAGAGTATGAGGGCCATAAATGGTGGATGCTGATTCATAGCGCTGTACCTGTGTAACAGATACAAAATACTTATCTTTTTTCAGATTGTTGTAATGAACTGAAATGAATATGATGGTTAGTCTATATGTATTTATGTAAGTATTGTCCATCATTGTACAGTCTCTAATTAGAAAGACTACAACTAACATGGCTTTAAGTTTCAATCGATCACCCCATAGGTAAGGGGAAAAGCAGAAACCTTTGTAAAGACAGAAATATGTCCTAATAACTAGACATTAAACAATCAGAAATGATGAGTAATCTACCTAGTCCATATTACAAATGGATACATTATCACTGAAGTATGCAAATCCCCTTACTCTTTGCAGTATGTAGAGTTCAGCTGTGTCAATAAAACTGGACATGGCATTTTCTGACATTAAAAGATGAAAACTGACAGCTACAGAACAACTTTCTGGCTTTTAGTACAAAACTGTGACTCTGACAAACTGAGTAAGAACCAGAAGAGTGGTTTAGGATATTATTCCATATTTCCACAACCCAAAAATGGGGAAAAAAAAAACAACATTCTCGTAGAATTCCTTCTAGCACACTGACCTGTTCATGTTTCTCATGCTTAGCAATGGCACAGCACATGCAGCAGAAGAGAAATTGGAATATCAGATGAATTGATTTTATAGACTTTAATGAAACACTAATCATAGGAAGTCTGTGTGATACTGGTAATGAGGAATTTATTTATTAAATGACAAACCGAGGTCTACTCCCTTCCACACCATATTCAGACCAACTGCCCAAAAATGCAACATTAAATAGTACAGGAAATAAATTCTCCTCACCACTACTAAAGACACCAAGGGTAGACAAATGAACAAAGAAAAAAGACCTTAGGTGTCGTCCACAGCTTCAGGCTTCAGACTGTTAAAACACAATTTATTAGTCGCTTAAAAAGTGAAGCTGACAGGATGTAAACTTCACTAGAATATGATGAACTGAAAATACTTAAATATCCAAGCAGTTGTCATCCACAGCTTCAAACTGTACATGAGTACATGATTTCTGGACATACAGCTATACAGCACCATTTTCCTATTCCTTAGCCGTTATAATTAATTTAATCAAGTTTTCTACTGGATACATCACTGCACGAGTAACATTAAGCAATGGAAATAAGAGCCTCCTATATATAGCAGAGAAAGAGAGAGTGATTTTCCTAATACTTTGAGGGAATGCATTACACTCTACATTCATAAAAGGAACATCTGAGCAGTATTTCCACATGTTTAGAAGGTGGGCTAGTGAAAGACTATTTGTATCAGCTTCCTTCCACTTTAGTGCTAAATGTTAGGCAAGTTAGGCAAGACAGGCTTAGGCTAACAGAGTCAGATCTCATTAGCTAGGATCTTCTTAAGTGCTAATCAGACACATAAAAGAGGAAGACTCTGAACATGAAGGGAAGGTTAAGGAAAGAAGTTATTAGAAGAAGGAATTTGAGACAGCCAGGGCTCTTTTACACTGTCATTTGGTAAAGGAACAGACCTACTTTGCCCTCCTGATAAGCACAACTTTGAAAGGACTAAGGCAGGTATAGGAGATGATTAGTTTACATTCCATTATGGACTGGAACAAGGAACAGACTCATCTTCCTTGTTTAGGAAAGCAGTGTGTGGGAGGTCCTCTCACTCCTTATAGTCTGTGGCCAGAGAAAATCCATATGGACTCATGATGACAGGCCTAGATGATGCTCCTACTGTATGGTCTTGTAAAGAAAGGCTGTTACATGATGGCTAAGTCATACCTTAAAATGGTGACGGGAATAACGCTTGATAGTAATGAACTTCTCTCAAGTAAGGCTAATGAATCTTTGTTGATACTGTAGAGAAACTGAAATGAGGCAGAAAAGATCTTCACAATAATGTTATTTGAATAATTAAAGGACACAGCTAAGCTTCTCTGAGGCAGACATAGTGATTGGCCACATCCAAATTAATAAGGTTAGACCTAACAAATGGTATTCTAAATGGTGCAGACCATGGGCTATCACCAATAAGGCCAAGGACTTCATGCTCCTGGTTGTTAAGCAAAGGAAATGTTCTAAGTCTAAATCAAATGCAAAATCCAACCTCCGAAAACATGTCAAATTCAAAAACAGTAAAACCAGAAGAATGCAGATTACTCATTTGTTGAGAAACCAGACAGTAATATAATTGATTTAGTGCTTTTAGCCCCAAGGAAATAAGGATTGCATCAGTATAACAACTATACTACTGAGCTGTATATAAAATGAAACAAGATCATATGACCACTATTCAAAATCATATGACTTAAAATCGTGACATTTTAGAAACTAGTGATTTGAAAATCTAAAAAGCACCAAATGTATATGTGTACTGCAAAATAATATTTATCCACATCTATCTATATCTATACAGATAAAAATACATACATCCA